>NC_134652.1:5528396-5540896 GCF_030463565.1 Pelecanus crispus
GCCATTTCTAAACTGTTATTTTCGTTGTGTTTAGATAAACAGGGAGGTGCAGAAATGCACATTTTGGGGATGGGAGCTCAGCAATTCATAGGCATTTACAGAAATATTCTGCTCTTCTTCATAACTGTTTCACTTAAAGGCATCAGGCAAAGTAAAGCTCACTGGGAATTTTTCAAAGAAATATTATTTCAGTGGAAATACTCCTCAGCTCTGGGGTAAAACATACAGAAAAAATAAAATAGCTTCTATACAGAAAATAGCCTATAGTCACCTAACCAGGGCTCTCGCCTGACCTAAGAGGACCTGGGCTAAAGCTCTGTTTTATCTGTTTGCAGCTTTTACATGAAAAACCAAGGTGGCAAGTTCTTATAGAAGACCCCAGTGCATTTCTTCATCTCAGTGAAGATCTTGATTTAGATATGAGTCACCAAAATCATTCTCTATGGAATCTCCCACCCTTTTCCATCCATCTTTCACTTCTTTGGTAACTATGAGGTCCTAATCCCTCCGGAGTCCCTTAGAGTAAATAAACACTTGTAGTAGAAAGCCAAGCAGGGATGAAAAACCAAGCCAGTCTCTGAAGATGTTAAAAGGCATTTCCATTTTGCGATTCTTTATTGCAAAAAAAAAAAAAAAAAAAAGCAAGCAATGTTCTAAAAGAGCCTTTCTACATCCCTGTCATTTGCAGCCAATAGGTTTCTTGCATATTTATGTATTTTATTTGTGTCCCCCCAGCAATATCTGGACATTAAAGACTGGTATTGACCACTCCCCCCATGCCCAGTGGTGATGGAGCTGCAATCTTTCTTTTATTTCTGTTTCTAGTCTCGCACTCCTACCATTCCATTGTAAACAGATAATTATTATTTCATTAGTGTTCCAATTCAGAATTAATTGGCTAATTTACACATGGATCAATTGTATAAATGTGATGTTTGTGATAGGTGCTTGATATGATTTAAAGTAATTGTTTATTTTCAGGTTTTGGCTTGCATTGTACTGCAAAGTGATTTATCTCCTTATTTATCCTGTCTCAGCACTGCCTCTTCTTTTTCATTATTTTTCTAAAGAGCCACACTCTTGCTAAGCCGAAGCGTGAGTCTGTGCCGTGTGATTCTGTGGGGCTGCACTTACAGGAGCTCCAAAATGCCCTACATTACAGCCTGCTGATGTTGTACGCCCACAGCCCTCCTTGCCCGGCAGAAGTTACCCGCCGCAGCCTGCAATCACTGTATTTCACACAGATTCTTGTACCATCTTTAGAGCCCTCGTCCCCGAGTGTCTCCCGCTGTAACCACAGGTGACAAACATCTGTCCCTTCGGGTTCAGTTTCCCCTTTTCCACCCCGAGGGGGCTGAGGAAAGCGCAACGCTTAGTTTCCTTGCTCCTTTGTTTGTCCAACCGGGAGCACGCCCGGCAGCCCAGCCCTGGCAGGACTGCAGCCAGGACTTGCAGGGCAGAAGCCGTGAGGTTTGCATCTGCTTCTGCTCTGAGGGAAGGTTTTTGACAGCAGCAGGACCTCCTCCCGCACAGCCTGCCACGTCTTTGAGAAGGTGGCACTGGCCAGCCGGGAGTCTCTCCCTGGACCTGCGCTCTCCTGTAGATATTTGCAGCATTTGGCCTCACAGCAATTGTAGGGAAACAGTAATCCAGCAAGGCACTGCTTCATTCCATGGCTAGCTTTAAACAGTTTCTTCCACAGGGAAGTGCTGCAGTGCCTCCTTGCATCAGGGCTTGCATGTTCAGAGGGAGAGGGAAGAAGGGATGAGAACACAGTTAACAGCTTACCCCATGCAGAAACACTCCTTCCCCAGGCAATCGAAATGAATTATTCCACCATCGGATTTTAGAGTTGCTGTTATGCTGCCCAGGCAGCTAAAAACAATTTTGTGAATGCCAAAGATTAACTACTGTAGAGTTTGAGCCACTGTCAATGGCTCTCCCCTTCCTACTGCAAATTGTTACATACTGTAAGGGCCTTTGTAAAATCAGAGTGATTCAGAAACATTGCATTTCTCAGTCATTCTTTCAATTGCTTCTTCTGAAACGCATGATTGGAAACAAAGACAAGCTACCCAGAAAAGGGATGCTACTTTCTCATCAAAAGAAATGTCTGTTGGGGGATGTATTTGATAAGGAAGTTTTATTCAAGACCAGAAAAACTACAAGCAAGTTATGCTTCATAACCTGTCTCAGGTTTCACGTGGTTGACTGTACCAGGGTGTATGTGATGTCTGTGGGTTGGGAGGCATTTTGGAACAGTTAAAGTTGTTCTCTTATTATGCCTTACAATGGCATTTCTGTACCTTGAAATAGAAGGCTTTGTAAGTCTCTGTTTTCCGGCAGCTTCCTGGCCAGCTGAGAG
This sequence comes from Pelecanus crispus, assembly GCF_030463565.1. Classification (NCBI taxonomy): domain Eukaryota; kingdom Metazoa; phylum Chordata; class Aves; order Pelecaniformes; family Pelecanidae; genus Pelecanus; species Pelecanus crispus. The sequence goes on from NC_134652.1 coordinate 5,530,762, forward strand.
TCTTTCCTGACAAATATTAGAACCTTATAGTACTACAAGAAAGCAGGTTCTTTAATTTATGACACTTTTACTTCTGAGACCCAACACAGTCCTGTGTCTGACTCACAAAGACATCATTTTTACAGGAAAGAGGAAAAATTTCTAGGTTGTGACATTTTTGTGAAACAAGTTCTGTTGCAAATCCACACTCAGCCTTCAGACCTCAGATCCAAATTATCCATTTGCAGAGAGCCAACAGAGAGCAGAGCAGATCCAACGTTTGTGCGCACAGCAGCTAGACAATGTGCAGTTTTAGGAGTTCTTAAATAATCATTGATTTCAAAAGTGTTACAGCCCATTGACTCAAAAATCAGCTGCTTACGAAGACTCTCGTGTTCATATCAGAGATCCCTGGTAATTGTACAAGAGTTACACTGAACGGACATACTGAACATGAGCTGTATTTTGAATTTTATTAAAAGATCCTGAGATCACCCTAATTTCCCAAAGAACTTTTGTTATAAATGGCATGACAATCCGAACCACCTTGTTCTGACTCAGCAGATCCCCAAAATAGCTTGCGGTTTTGCAAAATAAATGAACGATGGGGCCATTTTGTTCTTCCGCAAGAGCTTCTTTGTCAAGACCTCAGCGTGCTTTGCACTTATTAATGACTCTGTCTCGCCTGCCAGTCCCCAGGGAAGGCTACTCCTCAGGCGAGCTCAATGTTTCAGGAATCCCAAGAAGCCCAAGTGATGTGCACACCACAGGAGGCTCCTTCTACCTCTTTTGGCTGGGGCATCATCAAGACATCTTGTCTTCAGATACGCAGACAGCGCAGGTACTCACATCACTCCCATGGTGCACAGGCTCTGTTCTGCCAGTTCTGCAAAACAGAACAGAGAAAAGAAGGCTACTGGGCTTCTTCCCACATGTTTCTGTACATTCCAGGGAAAACCTTACCCTAGATAACAAAAGTTTCTTATTTCCACTCTCTCTATATATTATTACAAGTGCTCCAACCCACATTATAAAGACAAAGCATCAGGGGCCAAGAAATGGCTGCAGTGGGGTAAGAGTTCTTTCCTCCAAAGCCAAATCCCAAACCATCCTTCTTTGAGTCAGTTTTACATTTACGTAGCATGCACTGCTGCTTTTTTTACATGGTTGAAAAATTGGAAATCTAGTAGAAAGGTGAGCATTATGCAGAAAATATTTTTAACATCTTTTAGTTAAACACACAAATTCATCAGTAATAAACTGGATTAAAGCAATGCTGGTGGAGAGCAGTAGAAGGACTAAATGCACCGTTGTGCAAACCTGCCGATACTCAGCTTCATCAACATCATAGCCATCACAGTTACGCCACTGTTTTCTGCATAACAGGAGATTGTCTCTGACATTAAGCCACAGGGACCCGACCACTTCAGCCTTGCAGTCCAGAACGGTGGCTTGAAACGCCTTCGTCATATAGAGATATGAGAAGCAACCATGAAGCGCCAACAAAGCTAGCCAGGAACGAAGGATGACTTTTTCACCTTATTTTACATAAGGTAGATTTTTGGCTTGTCACTAAGGATCCACAAATAATATCAGAAAAAACAATGAAAGGGGATTGTGTACAATTGAACATCTTGTTCAAGGTGGCAGATAGGGCAAATAATAATAATAATATTATGTATGACAGAAAGTGGAACAATTTCAGCTTGGCATATGAATGAAATGTAATACATTTAAGTACCGCTGAGTATCTATAGAGCAATAGAATTGACAAAATAGTAATCCTAACATATTAAGCAAACACTAGCTGTTTCCCCTCAGCAGCCTGATGTGTATTTACCATGTGTTGTCATTCCCAGAGCATGAGATCTAAGTTACTTGTGTAATGCTGTCATTAAAAACAAACAAACAAACAAACAAAAAACCCAAACCCCAACAACTTTTAATATATTTCCATTTTCTCTAGATCACTGTTGCCTCAAATATTCCAGTCAGGAAAACTGTATATAGTACACATCATGCTGCCATGCGAAGTTTGTTATGTATTGCTGTGCTTGAGAGCTGCAGTGGAGTGAAGAATAGAGGATACGCTAAAAGACTCTAGGGCAAATGTGCAAATGATGCCTCCACTGTTTGTTTGTTTGTTTGTTTGTTTGCTTATTGGCAGCAAGGGTTGGCATGAATGAGAGGATAAGGCACTGTCTGTCTAGTTAGAGATTCTGATTTTATTCTGTTCCAGAGACTACGCTTGTAAAGCCCTGAAGCTGATCAGAGATTGCAGAACACTGATCAGAGTTTCCAGATGTCCTTGATAATGCCCTTCACCTTCATAATCAAGCTCTGAAATGATAATATATTGATCGGAACGCTTCGCAGGCCGTATGACACGCAGAGGGTTATTGATAAGCAGCTCTGAAATTTTCAGGTGACAAACAAGGGCGGGGGGTGTGTGATTAAAACAGGAACGCGAAGCTGCCATGATAATCTTCGCCTGGGAAGCTTGGGCTATGTACAGTATTCTTACCAAAATGTTTTCCCTTTTGCCTGGGGAACAGATTTCCATGTGAATTTGCAGAGAATGATTGCTATCATGATTATTATACTAATAGCACTAATACTAATAGTGCTAGTACTAATAGTAGTAAGAGTAAGACTAAGAGCAATACAGTAATCGATAGGTGTACCACCCCGCGCTTCCCCACGCGCACCGCTCGCCCACGCGCCCCGTCAGCACCACGGACAGCGCCGGGAGGCGCGGAGCGGTGCGGGTGAGGAGCAGCGCGGGATGGGGATGTGGTGCGGGATGGGGATGTGGTGCGCAGGACGGTGCACGGAGCGGCACGCGGTGCGGTGCATGGAGCGGGGTGCCGGGCAGTGCACAGAGTGGTACGTGGTGCGGTGCATGGAGCGGGGTGCCGGGCGGTGCACGGAGCGGTACGCGGTGCGCGGTGCGTGGAGCGGTGCGCCGGGCGGTGCACGGAGTGGTACGCGGTGCGGTGCGTGGAGCGGGGCGCAGAGCGGTACGCGGTGCGGTGCGTGGAGCGGTGCGCAGGACGGTGCACGGAGCGGCACGCGGTGCGGTGCATGGAGCGGGGTGCCGGGCAGTGCACGGAGCGGTACGCGGTGCGGTGCGTGGAGCGGGGCGCAGAGCGGTACGCGGTGCGGTGCGTGGAGCGGTGCGCAGGACGGTGCACGGAGCGGCACGCGGTGCGGTGCATGGAGCGGGGTGCCGGGCAGTGCACGGAGCGGTACGCGGTGCGGTGCGTGGAGCGGTGCGCCGGGCGGTGCACGGAGTGGTACGCGGTGCGGTGCGTGGAGCGGGGCGCGGAGCGGTACGCGGTGCGGTGCGTGGAGCGGTGCGCAGGACGGTGCACGGAGCGGCATGCGGTGCGGTGCATGGAGCGGGGTGCCGGGCAGTGCACGGAGCGGTACGCGGTGCGGTGCGTGGAGCGGTGCGCAGGACGGTGCACGGAGCGGCACGCGGTGCGGTGCATGGAGCGGGGTGCCGGGCAGTGCACGGAGCGGTACGCGGTGCGGTGCGTGGAGCGGTGTGCAGGACGGTGCACGGAGCGGCACGCGGTGCGGTGCATGGAGCGGGGTGCCGGGCAGTGCACGGAGCGGTACGCGGTGCGGTGCGTGGAGCGGTGCGCAGGACGGTGCACGGAGCGGCATGCGGTGCGGTGCATGGAGCGGGGTGCCGGGCAGTGCACGGAGCGGTACGCGGTGCGGTGCGTGGAGCGGTGTGCAGGACGGTGCACGGAGCGGCACGCGGTGCGGTGCATGGAGCGGGGTGCCGGGCAGTGCACGGAGCGGTACGCAGTGCGGTGCGTGGAGCGGGGCGTGGAGCGGTACGCGGTGCGGTGCGTGGAGCGGTGCACAGGACGGTGCACGGAGCGGCACGCGGTGCGGTGCATGGAGCGGGGTGCCGGGCAGTGCACGGAGTGGTACGTGGTGCGGTGCGTGGAGCGGTGCGCTGGACGGTGCACGGAGCAGTACGCGACGCAGTGCGCAGGATGGTGCGCGGTGCAGTGCACGGAGCAGTGCGTGGACACGCGGAGCGCCTTCCCGCAGGCTTAGGGGCGGTGGGGTCCCATCCTGCACCCCTTGCACACCGGGCGTCCCTGGATGACAGTGCTGCGGGCAGGCTGCAGGGGCAGAGCTCCTACGTGCTCGTGTGGGTGCGTGGGAGGGAGATCGGGTGCCCAACTGCTGCAATGCGAGGAGCAAAAAGGAGAATTAGAGACTTACTGCTATTGTAAAAGCTCCCAAATAACAAAATACTCAACGGTATAGAAATCCTGAGGTTACAAGCTAAAACCAGGACCCTTTGTCTACTACGCCCTGAGCCTTCACAGGCAAATTTGAGAGAATTACATCTGGGTTTACTTTAATATCGAAGCATTTTCTAAGAAGACATGGAAATCGTTTCCCTTTCCGATAGTGTTGGCGCATTGCCCTATTTATACTTCAGTTGGTATTTTTTGTACTTCTTAGAGATATATCAAAGTTATGCCGCATGCGTAACTTGGAGGACATGGAAAAGACACTGACAATATTAATTGTTTCATAAATAGCGTCAGATAGGATATGCTTTTTATATCCTTGGTTTAAACCTTGTTATTGAAAAACCAATACCCTGCCACTTGTTTATACTTTTCTTGGCATACAAGGCAGATATATTACAGTGAATGAAGCTAATAAAAGGCTACAGGCAGCATTTTCCACACTCAACTTCTAGGCACGGCCTCTTTTTCAAAAGAAAAATGTCTTTTATTTTGGGACATTATAACCATGCTGTCTCTCTGTAAAAATGCATGAAGAACCAGAAATTGCAAAAGACCAAACAGAAGGGACCCTTTTCTTTTAGGTGAGCACTTCTTCACACAAGCAATTCCACCGACTCCGTAGACCTGCTTACACGAGTAACTGCTGGCGCAGAGGGACGGAGGGCTCCACCAGCCAACCCAGCGGCATGTGGGTCTCTGAGGCAAAGAGGTATTTTGCAAATTTTGCAAGAGGTATTTGCAAAGAGGCAAAGCTGCCTCAGAGACAAAGGCTCAGCATGAAAAACCCCTCTTTCCTGCAGCGGTCTTATTTGGATCCCAGAAGTTAGTTGCAGAGCAAGGGGTCCTGAGTGTGGAAAGAGGAACCACAAACTCTTGCAAAGGCAGGGCATGACTGATCCTTTCAGAAAAGCAAAATGCTCTGCAAACTAATCACTGGACATCTTGCAAAAGTTTTTCATCCAAGCAATGGCAAAAGAAATGATTGAGAAATCTGTTTGCATTGCAAACATTTTACTCCTTGCAGTCCTTTTATTTCTTTTACTCAGCATTTTAGTCCCTACAGGAAAGAACAAGGAGGTAGGTTATGGTGGGTTCACCTCTGCATTAATTTTTTTGAATATTTTTATCATGTTCTATGCATTGTCACATGCAAAAGAAACACAATGTTTGCACATCTTTTAAACAAGAGTTTCAATGCTATCATGTTCTGCTAAATTAACGTTAGGGTGTTAGGAAGATATATAGCATAGCAGAAACCGAGGACTGGAATACAGAAACTCAAGCGAAGAAGAAAGGAAGAAAAGGAGATCTCACCATTCAATATTCCTGGAAATTTCATAGAAATTTGTGAAAATATGCTATGCATATTTTTTCATAGCATGAAATGGTTCCACTGCAGTCTTGAGTTGCTGCTGCAGGACACCGAGAGCAAAAGTAATCCTTAAACCATTTGCCATAGGGGCTTCCAGGGTTTTACCTCGATCCATACACAGGGAACGTGAAGCCCGACATCCTGGTTTTCAAAGCGGCTCTGCATGGATCATCTCCTACAACTTCAGGAAGTTTCTGTGCAGATACAAAGGTCTGCTCCTGTGGTAGAGGCATAGAATTCCTTCCCAGAGGGAGCACCAATGCATGGTCCTTTCTCTACTTCATTTTAGCTCCAGAGTGGAGGAGGCTTTTGCTCAGCAGCCGTATTTATTCGATACCTGTTTGTTGCACAGACTACAGTAAATCAGGAGTATCTGACTTCTTCGGCATCTCTCAGGCTCAGAAGGTTTTTAAGGACATGTTGCAGAAAAGTAGAAACTAGATGAAGAACACAGAGGAAAAAAAACCAATAGCCAGGGGCACTGGTGGAGGCTTGCGTGGTGCCAGACGTCGAAGCCAAGCTGAGCCCAGACTTTTTATTTGCTTCCCAGGCAGTGCACCCAGGGAGAGCCTCTGCACACCCAGACTTCAGAGGCACCTGGAGCGGACTGTCAGTCACCTGCATGCATGAAGAAAGCTGTAAGAATAAATGTTGGCTGGAAGGTGCTTTCACTCGTTGCCAACTGCTTATTGTAGTTTAGCCTTATGGTGCGTGTAGTAGTCATACGTGGGACAGGAGGAAAAAGATCACCTTGATTTCAGGGGCTGGAGTAGATGTCCTCCACCCTAAATCTTTCTGTGATCAGCAGGAACTGATCAGAGGGAGGGAAGAGCATTTGGGCCACCCAAGAAATAGTACATTTCACAGAGCCATGCTTCACTGCAATTTCAGCCCCAGGAGCACCACAAGAAGCGATGTTCAAAGCACGGCCTTTTCCAGTTGCTCTGAAAGGCCAACACAGAAACCGAGGGAGAATTTCTCTTCATCAGTGCAAAAGCAAATATGATAACTGGCAGTCTCTGTGTAAAAGTATTTATCTTAGTCACGGTCATCTCGCCATCAGACTCTAATTTCTAGCCCCAGTGTTACAGAACAAAGTGCATGCCATCCACGGTAGCAAGGCTGACACAGCAATGCGCTTTTGCCACTCACAACATCTGTTGAGCTAATCTGAAACACCACAACCAAATTCCATTTCCAGCAACGCACGTGTTTGCCTTTCTCCTCAACCTGCCAATTCTAATGACTCGCAATTAAATAAAAGCCTCCCTCACGCTCTGGGTCTCCCTGCCCATCCTCCCTCCAAGGCTATGGCTTTAATTTTGCCCTGTCGCATTCTCACGGCAGCGGAGTGTTATGGCAGGCAGCAGGATTATGCCTCATCATGTACTGTGGGAAGTAATGATGATCCAAAAAGCAAACGGAGGTGGGCAGTGAAGGAGAAATCACTTATGCAAATAGAAATATTTTCAATAATGATCAACAGCGTGAGAAAGAATATAGGAAAAATTACATTAGGCAGAGGAGCTTCATTTTTAAAATGTTCCCTAAGTGCTAGAAATCTTCCCTTCTTCATTTTTCCCTTTAAACTCTGTCATTTGTACAGCCTATTAACCTTTAACTTTATGACTATCCTAACGTGAAATACTGGCAGCATTTAAGTCTGAGAATACTGGAGACCTACCTTCCTGGTTGGCAACAGAGGTGAAGCACTTCCTTTTAAATCAGTCATTTTTAATATCAGTCATATACACACAGCATCAGAGCCGCTATTTTTAGATTCACGTGCTGGCGTTACTTATAATAAATGCTCTACAGACTCCAGTTCTCTTTCCTCAGAGGTCTTAAAGTTTCCTTCTTGCCTGGCCTCTCCCAGTTCCGTCACCCTAATTGTTGTCTTCAATTCTACTCAAAAGTAAAAGAGCAAATCAAATCGCTTCCTTCAAACTCCCTCTTTCCTGTTCCGTAAAAGACAACGGGAAATTAATTATTAGTGTGCACAAGAGCTGCTGGGGAGTCGAGCCGAGGCTGGGACTTCATTGTCTGAGGCACTAAACCACTGCTACTCCGGCCATTTCTGCCCTGAAGAGCTGGCGGCCGCGATGGGGCAGGGAAAGGACGGGTGATTAAGTGACTTCCAAAAGGTGGCCAAGACGAAGTGGCTCATCTGGATGGCGTGTGCTGGGGCCGTATCGATTGCACCTGCGGCAGGGGATGTAAGCGGTTTAACGCGGAGCTTGCGTGGTTTTAATTGTTATCATTATTTCAAACAATACGAGTGACAAGGGCTGCTCAGACCCGAGGACAGGAGCTTCGCTGTTGTTTGTTCCTAAATCTCAGCAATTAAATTGCACTGGGGATGAGAGGGGATGATCTGCGGGGAAGCTCCCTGACGGCTGCCCCGCTGTCAGCGAGTGCTGTCCTCCACGCCTGGACATGGCCCTACCGTGGGGCATCGCCACGGCCCGGGGCAGCTTCCAAAAAGATGTCTCGGTTGGAAGGAGGAGCCGAAGCCGTTACACCGATAGCTGAGAAAACGCTGCCTCGGAGCTGAACCACCAAAATTTATTTACTCAAAGCCTTCCCCTTTCCCCTTGCTCTTTCAGACTCGGCAAACCTTCGAAAAGCTCAGCAGGGAGTCCTGAAACAACACTTAAAAGCGACTTTGCCGGGCAGGAGCCCACAATTCTCTCCTTAACCAGAAAATATCCAGCCCCAAGGAGTGAGACGGGGACCGCGGTGGCCCCGGCTGCCCAGCCCTGGCCTGCTGGGTGGCTCGGCTGCGGGAGGAAGCCCGTGGCTGCACGAACGTCCCTGCCCGTCAGCTCCTGCGTACAACGCTCCCTTCTTGAGTGACGGACGCGGGCAAGGGACTTGGAGCAGTGCTAGCACCGGCGGATTTCAGCTGCGCCAAAGGTTTGGACTTAGAGGTTTTACTCTGATGCAAACTCTTTCCTGAGCTTTCAGTCCTAAGAAGAGCGAGCTAGAAGAATGGATCTCTGATGCTCTTCTGCTCTCAGGACTGTACTCCTGAACCTGAAAAGGGGCTGGCTTCTTCCCTGCTTTCGTTTGCCCTAGAACTGAAACCGCAGGCTCGCTTTTGGGTAGAAGTGATCAGCTATCAGCCCAGGCTGGAGCAGGAGTTTTGGCAGGCTTTCTTGGCCGAGGACTAAATTCAACCAAGGCAAATAAATACATGGGACAGTTTAGGATTTGACTAAGGACCGGTCAAAGGAGGCAATGCAGATTTAAGCTTGCTCTTGCATCCTACGTGTACCCTGTCCCACAGTGCTCCAGCCTGTCCTTTCTACTCATATGAAAGGATTTATAAGGTGGTAGAAGAAGCAGGCAGCGGTTATGTCGGTGTCTACAGACACGTCCAGACTTTGCAACAGCCTCCATCCAAGACATCGGTGAGATGGAGCCGCACGGCGCAGGGATTTCCCCGGCTGACGGCCCAGGTCCCCGCAGGGCCAGCCGGCACGTGCCGCCGCACTCAGCACCGCACGCGGCTCTGCTCCCGGAGCCCACGCCGCCTCCCGCTCTCACAGGGCCCGAGGAAGGTCCCCAAAACTTCGTCGGGATTTAGCCGTCTCACCATGGAGTTGCTTTTCTAAACTCCAGCTGGGTTAGAAACACGTTTAATTTAGGCGCGCTCTTGGGCCCTATTGATTTTAATGTAACAATCATATGTTTAAAACTTAGCATGTGTTTAATTGCTCCGGTGAATAACGGCAGACTGACGCCGGCGCTTACACGCCTTGCTGACCCGGCGCCTGGGAGAGCAATGCTGCACCAGCCCGGCGCAAGGCAATCAAGGGGACGGCATTTGTCCCAAACCTGAACTCAGATGATCCCAAATTCTTGCTTTTATCTTGGAAGTAGACCTAGTTTCCTAAAAGGAAGGGAAGTACTGAGGAATTTGGAAGGAAAACTCTGTAAAGCTTCTTGTTTATTTAGCTCCTACTCTCAGTTATTTCATTTTTGGCATTTACCTAAAGTTTTCATCTTTCCAAGTCTTGTTTTATGGTTAGTATAAGGCCAGCCTGAAAGATAATATATTGTGACTGTTATATTATTTATTTCAAAGCCAAGTTATTGATTATTGCACGCTGAAAATGACAAATGGCATCTGAGAAAGGCACGGTCAGCGAGTTCTATTAAAGAAATGATAGTATTGCTCATGGATTGTTAAAAGGTTCAGTTTAGGTACTTTATAGGTTTATATCCATCACTATTTAATGACCAAATGATGAAAAATATGAGTCACGGGAACAATTTCTTTCTGTTGCAGTTTTACGTTTAAGCAGTTAGCACAATAAGAGAATTTTTCGTGCTAAGGGTTTACGCACCCAGGCCCCGTAGCACACAATCTAGTAATGAGCTTGATTATTTTAAAGGCGATGATTTAATACAGGTAACTGTCGTGCAGCCGGCGCAAGCTGGAGCGGGTCGAATCCTTCCTCCGCAGCGCTGGTGCGTACGTGCTGGTGGTGGG
>NC_134652.1:10910896-11108396 GCF_030463565.1 Pelecanus crispus
CATTCTACAAATCCTCGCAGCGCAGTTGCACAGATTCTTTTAAAAACACCTGCATCTCTGAAATTGCATCAACTAACAATAAGGTTTTCCTAGATTTATGAATGGCAAAAAGAAAGAGATTTCATGTTTAGGGATGAACGTACAGCAACCTGCAAAACTAAGAATAAAAATTCTATCTGCAATAATTAAAATGTACATTTTAAACACATGCACTAAACGAAAGTATTTTCCTTTAACAGATATTGATTATTTTCCCCATTAATAATAATATTTTAGAAACATTTTTTGAATCTTCACCTGAATTTGTCAACAAGTATTCGATGTTTTAATAAACTTTAATCTACAAACATCAATAATCCCATTTTCAGCCGAGGGAGTTTCTCACAAAACCTGTTACAGAAGTTTCCCGACTGCATTTCTGACTGAACAATCACACAAATGCTCAATTAGCTTACCCATGCTATGTGCAAACACACAGCTATCCTCCTCCTCCTCCTCCTCCTCCTCCTCCTCCTCCTCAACACTGCACTTAGGCTTTTTCTTTTCTGTTTTTTAAGAAACAGAATTTGCTAAGGTATCTTATTTGGTGCATAATGCTTTAAAGCATCTTAAAACACCTGAAAAATCCACTTTATCTATTAAATTTTCAGGTACTGAGATGCAGCCATTTGTGTATATTTAAGCTGAAAGATGCGGCTCGGTTCTGTGCTTCCGACTAAGCAAGAAGAAAATAAGAACTCTAAATTTGTCTCTTCCTTTCTACTTTTTGAGACACAAACATGGTAGCATCTTTGGCTACACAAAGTTGAAAAGGAACGTTATTTTAATTGACTCCTCCGCATCAAAAATTTTTTTTGATAATTCAATCAGTGTGTTTTCCCAATTTTGCTTTAATAAAATTTCGATAGTAATACCTTTTGTGGATTTTTTTTTGAATGTTGATACTCACTTAACCTACTTGCAATTCTAAAGAAGTCAACACTTGATTGTGACAATGTTCAAAAGAATTTCCTATGCCACAAGCACAGTAAAAACTTTCACCAATTAGTGCAGGAAAAAAGGAGGGAAAAGCCAGAGCGCTGGTGCTCAAAGAGCCAGGCCTTGCGGCAAAGCTGTCATGTCGAGTGGATTGATCAACAGGACCGCAATTTCTAATGGCATGTTGTCATGAAAAGTCAGCCACGGGGAGCCACCTGCTTTACTCCTCCTAGACAGCTAGGGAAAGGAAGGGGAGGAAAAAAAAAAAAATAACCCACCCCACTCCGTACCTAGTTCTGCCAGTCCCTTTTGCTAACAATTTTGGTAAGGGTCTCCTGATTTTTATTCAGTAGGAGTATGTCAGATCTCCAACCGTATTATCCAGCCTCTAAGATTAGAGTCGCGCAGAAGGCTGATGCTCTTTTTTGGGGGGGAGTGGGGGGGAGGAAGGGGGAGGGAAAAGAGGATGAAAAAAAAATTATCTCTATCCCCCAAATACTTCTCAGATCAGAAAATACATCCGTCAAATCTCTAAACCAACAAAGTTTGTCAACGGCTTACAACGTACATCTAAGACATTCTGCAAGTCAAGAACAACACAGAGCGCAGACCTTCTGTGCGTGGTTTTATTTCAGCACCTCCTTCCTTCACCCTCACTGAATCATAAAAGCCTGCATTTGACGTGCGATAGTTGCTTTGTTTCAATTTAGTTTACCTCTAACTTTTAGGATCGACTCATTTACCCTTAAATCACGGCATCGTTAAGTCCTGGAACCCCATCTTAGCTGGCATGGCCAACATTTCCGATTGAATTGCACAGGCAATCGTGCAAAACGCTATGTTAAAGACAAAGATAACAGCTTCCTTGTTCTTGCTGTTGGAATATTTGCTCGTGCTTGATGGAACATAATTAATACTTCAAGAACTTCCACCAACTTACCATTGAATAACAGCGCGAAACAGTCTCTCTTAATCACTCTCCAGGAATGTGCTAGTGTCGTTTTAACCCATGGCTCTGATTCCCATCACTCAAAAGACATGGAGATTTCCCTCTTTTAATACATACAAAAGCGAAATATATTACTTTCATTCCGTTACGTCTCACAGAACGTGTCACAACTGCCGAAGGAATTAAAGCCTAGTTAAAAATACACTCTGACACTGTGCTACAAGAGAAAATGGAAACGTTGGACTTGGCCAGATCTGTTTGGAAATGTCTTACAATTTTTAAGCCTTTTTTTAAACCTAAGTTTTCATTGACTGGAGCAGACATTCAGTTTTGTTTCATTTGTACAAAAGATTTCACGTTTCATACCTGTTTGCTTAAGAGGGACCAAACCAAAACTCTAATGTGCGCTAACTGCTAATTTAAGTGATTTTTTTGGAAACAAACCAGAAAATTTGGGAAAAAAATTTCCAGCAACCCTCACCTATGTACAAAAGAAAAAAAGTCAAATAAAAGTTAAAGAACTCTTAAGTTCATGAAACCAAACCCCACTTGGCATGCAAATCACGTACTGTAACCTTTTATCGGCGCAGCCTCTGGTCTCATCAGTCGATGAAATTCTCAGCCCGCGGCAACAGCTTAGCCAAGGGACGCAGACCAATGAGAAAATATTCATTGTGTTAGCATTTCAAATGGCGAGAAAGGAAGAAGAAGCGCTAACTGATCACTGCCCGTGGAATTAATTGGATATTCCAAGAATAATGTCTCTCACTGAAGATCCTTGGAGGCTGAACGCTAGTAGAGACCACATTTTGTGCGGCGCCTTCAAAAAGAGACCGCTTGGGGGTAGTGGACATATTAGGGTTTTAGCGCATTTCCCTAAAGGCCAGAAAATAATCAGATGCACTGAACCAAACTCGGCTAATCCATTCCATAATTATACACACAAATCCAATAAACTTTGTCACATTACTGGAAAATTAAACTATTACAGCGAAGCCTTTTGCTACTTTGAAAAAGTTTGAATTCCCGTTTTATCCAAGAAGGAAAAAAAGAAAAAGGGGGGAAAAACCACCTCGGCGGAAGTCAGAAGTTTTGGAGGTTGCACATGCAGGCGTACATGCTCACACAGATGCACACGCACTGGAGCCCAGAGGAAGAGTAATGCCTAGCTGTAGTCTTCTGTTATGCTTAAAGCTCAGGTAGGTGTCCCACAGCTTCCTTCCTTTATACGGAGGGGATTTACGTTTCAGCTTTATTGCACATAGCCCAAGCATATGCAATGACCCTGTCCAATATTAGTATAGCTTTCCTTAAGACACATCTTAATCTAACCTTTTCAAGACTCTTTTGCTTTCAGACTCAAAACAGCATAAAAAATGAGCATTGTTGTGGAGCGCTGAGAGATTGAACTAAGGCTCTGGCTTGGTCCAAAGCAGTAGCCCTCTGGATGAACAGCTGCTTGTGCAACTAAATAAGCTCCACAGACCAAAAGGTAAAAGAGGAGGGGAAAAAAAAAAAAAAAGAAAGAAGAAGGGGGAAAAAAAAAAAAAAAAAGGAAGAGGAAAAAACCTGAGATTAGGAACCTTCCCAAATGTTGCATCTTTCCTATCGACCGCTGGCCTAGCGTGAGGTGTCAATTTTGACTCCAAAGAGAGCACACGAATTCGCAGTGGTCCCATTATGCGGTCTCTGCGCTCATTGTAAATTCTGTCAACGAAGTCAATCTTATTAACTTCCGCACTGGTTCACACATGACATTTTCTTCAATTTTCTTGCTGACATCAAAAACATCAATTAGCAGCCCGAAAATAGGAAGGAACGAATGACAGAGCCTGATAACGTCAACTATTTGAAGCCAAGGGTAAATCTATTCTCCAGTTCTGAATGCGTTCATTACAATTGCATTTTCAAAGAAGACCTCCAAATAGCAAAGAAAATTAAATTTATCATCTAGAAATGCCTAGAAATTGTTTTTTTAATCCTATGTCTATCTCTCAATCCCAGAGTGTAATACAAAGTATCGCAATTCAGTTTTATGATAACATGCCACAACTTTAATAGAAAGTTTATAAAATATGCAGCCCTTGCCATACTTCCTATCACATAACAACTACAAGGGGTGAGAAAAAATTTGTCCAACAGATTGTAGCATCGCCTTGTCTGCTCCATCGGTTCTCATAGGCTGGCACAGCACTTACACACACGCGCGCGCGCGCGCTCTCCCGATACATGCACACACATCTCCCCCCCCTTCCATCCACGCTTGTGAAGAATTTATGAGCTATGCAATACCCAGCGACTTTAAAACCCCAGCAAGCGCTACATTACCGGCGTGCGGGGGGAAGGCGCACACCGGAGCTGCCTCACATTTGCATTCGCCCAACTCTTTTCATGTTTCAGAGAAAACAAGCCCAACTCCCTGCCTGGGAAAGCAAAGGGAAAGTCCAACCAAAGACTTGATGCTAACTGTCAAGCGCCAAGCACATGCATTCAATCAGCTGCCAGAACTTCCGCTCGCTGAACTCTCGCCCTCTTTTCATTTTATTGGCATTTTCAAAAATAAATACATAAAAATAACCTCCCGGTAACACAGAAACAAGACACCCGTGTCAACACAACATGGTCCATTCGCTGCGCTCAGCAACAAGTTTCTGGAGAAAGGTAAGCGTGTTTAATACGAGCCAAAAAAAATGTAAGGCAATAAACCTGTTTTCGTGGTCTTTAAAGAAGCCCCGGCTTGCTTTAGTTACTTATTTATTTATTTGCTTCGCCGCTGCGCCCGCTTTGTGAGCCATCGTTTCATGCTTGTATTACATCTCCTAGGGAGTGAATAAAAGCGAGTTTAGTGGCGACCAAAGACACTCACTCGGACTTAATGCAAACAGAAAGAGCAGCTACACCCCGATAAACAGATCACATTCCTTCAGCCCATTGATTTTTTGATCTTTTGACATTTTTTTAGTTGCTTCCATTCCCTTCCTTGTCTTTTCCTCAATGTCACAAAAGACAAAATGTCTCGGCAATTGATGGCAGGGGTATCTATTAGCTGTCAAGCCGCCTTTTTTTTTTTTTTTTTTCCTCCCGACACTGGCTAAGAAAGTACAAAATAGAAAGCTGAGAACTGGCAAGGAAACAAATCGTAAGAATCATCTAATTTAATGGGCTCATCATATTCCGGGATTTTGGCTTTTCCACATCTGATCTCTCTGGGAAGCAGCTGGAAGGGTGAAAGGGGGGACGGAAAAAAGGTTACGTTGAAGGGGTTTCTGTAATTTTTGTTGCTAAGGGGAAACAAACTAGAGAAGACGGAGGGAAGGAAAAACAGGAGGAAAACTCCTGGGAGGTTTGGTGGGGTGCCTCTGTCTCTCTGGCAGCGCCTTCCCGCCCGCGCATAGAAACGAACCCGGCGCAGAACGAGCGGCTCAGCGCGGCCGCACTCGGGGGGATGCTGGGCATGAAACAGAGGTGGCTGGTACTGGAAAAACTTGCAAAATTCTTTTACAGCAAAATATTTAAAAAAAAACAATTGTGAGATACTGGTGACTGATGGTAAATCTAGCTTTTTTCTTTTCCTTCCCAAATTCCCTTTTGGATGTTTTACTGTCAGAATGAAGGCAAAGCAAAGCTTATCTTTTCTCTCCTATAATTTACCACGGATGACTGTAACCTGTGTTTAGAAGATTTTTGGTTTAAGCGAACAAATTATCAGTCAGAATGCATTTATAATTGTTTAAAATACAAGCAAAGCAGATTGAAACACACAATGAATCAGTGTGAATTTAACAATAATAAGTAAAATACAAAACACTTCCTAGGCAAACTAGAAATCTTCAGAAGATAATTATGTAAAAAATCTCAGTGAATATTTGTGTTTGGTTTTGAAGGCAGGCCCTGCAAAAATCACCAGAGAAACCACTTCTTTTGATTTTACAAGATTTCAGAAAGCAAAGAAGTGAGTGGCACAAGAAAGATGAATTATTTTACAAGCAAATATACCAGTGTCATTCAAGGAACAGACACTGCTACAGACTGCTTTAAGCACAGAAGGGAGTGTAAAACAGAATGAATTTGTCTTGCAACAGCGCTTTTTTTTTAATGTTGTTTTGCATTTGAAATTTCTAGGAATATGACTTTTCAGTTAGGGCCCGATCCTGGCAAGCAATTGCAAATGGGAGCTTTGCCTGAGAAAGGACTTCGAGTCTCTGACTGCATTCAATCAGGTCAGCTGGACCGCGGGCAGGGAACACGGTTTTGCCTTTTTTCTAAAAATCTACGTTTCTGACAAGAACCGGTTTGGTTTTGCCGATAAGACACTGTTACTTATTTCGATGTTGAAATTGCATCCACTTGGAAGGATAAAGATAACTAAATTTGTCTAAAAAGAAAGGAAAGGGTAACATCCATTAAGCGTAAAAGATTTTCTCCAAAATGTCGAGGGACACGAAATTATTTCTCCTACAACCTGAAATACTCTACTGCACGCCAGGAATAAGCTTCTTTCCCCCCTTTAAATAAATTCAAGTTTAAATAACTCAAAGAAGCAAACGGGCGCAGACTTTGAAATACTTTTATCAGATTAAAATAGAGGAAGGAGAAGAATCTGGAGAGCGGCTAGCTTAGCTTCTGCGAAACCGTACCTTAACTTCCCTGCTTATAAGGAAAGTTTATTGGTGTTCAAGTAAACCCCTGGGCTTGAAAAGAAGAAACAGATTTTACAAAATACCCCTTCTATTTTATTTTCCCTTGTCATTTCAGTCCAGAAATCCCGGCGATCATCCCAGCTATTCATGTGTTGATATTATCAGAGGTTTATAAAAAAAACATGCCTGATGAATTAAAACATGTGCCTGGCCAACAGCAGCAGCCAAACTGGCCACAGGTTAGCGATGGGGATGAACTATGGTTATGTTTTTTTAAGCCCCGTGCTGTCCTTGAAACGGAGGCTGCATACGGCTCCATTAGATACAGCTACGGTGCTCTTGATCTATTATTTACAAAGAAAAACCCTTCACTACTTAAGTGGCCCCTTCTATTTCAGCCGCATCAAACAACTGGGAAGGGGGGAGCGAATGGGAGGGGAGGGGGGAAAACTTGGGTTCATAATATAATTCTATGCAAGAGAAAATTATACTCGAGTAAGAAAATTCAGAATGCCTGGAATAAGGTTTTGCATCCAAACTGCAGACGTATCAGCTTCATCCAGCAAAGCTTAAATGTAAATAGTCTTAGTTTCTAATAAAACTAACATAAAATTTAACATAAAATTTATGCACAGATGCACAAAACAATTTATCTCTTCTCTACAAGGTAAGATGAAAGACTGAATGAGAATTGCAGGACTTCTCATTGTAAAAAATCAGCATTTTTCATTAAAATATAATTTTGCATTAAATTCTATAATTATCAAGACTATTCTTTAAGTCATACTGCATTCAATCTAATTAGAAAGCTTAGATCTCACCTTTGTACTGAACTTTCAACTCTCTGATGCCAATTAGAAACTATTTTAAATGAATTTCCCAATTAAACTGACTCCTGTGATCAATTCTGACATAAGATAAAACCCAGAATTTTCAGGGAGGGGGAAAAAAAAAAAGAAAAAAAAAAGAAAAAAAAAAGAAAAAAAAGGGGAGGCACAGATGTACAGCCTATCTGTATTTTTGAAAATATTTTGAATGGTTTTTGCATCCTTATTATGAAGAATATCTCATCTCTTATGCTCGGAACATCCTCTCAGAAACAGCGTTCATATCAAAAGTGTTTAAACTGCAATTAGTATTGTTTCATTATTCAGCACGTTTCCATTTGCAATAAATACCTTATTTTATTAGCTCTATATTTGGTTCTCATGTTATAAACTATCACATTAGATGAATTATAAATGTAAACTATTAACAGTTTAGATTCTTTTAAGTTGTTATCAATTTCAGGCTTTTGACAGCTTAAAGGAAATTCAGCGAACATACCTCCTCTCCTCTAAAAAAAGGCTTCTATAAAGCCAACAGCCATCTCGCAATTAATAAATGGCTGTATTCTCCTTTTGTGGAGAACAAAATTAACTGAAGTTTCCTATATAAAAGACCATATAATTAACATTAGTAAAATGTGTTAAGTTACACTTAAGATATTCCGACAGCCTAATTATATCAATGAGTCAGCTAACTCCTGTTTGTATCAATTCAATTTATCTTCACTTCAATCAATGCGGCTTGACGGATAGGTATCATTAGAAGTGACAAAGCATCACGCCGCAGAAAAATGCAGGACAAGGCGATAGCCTAGATAAGGCAGCCTGAGACCTTCTAACGCTGCGTAGCTGGCAATGCCTCCTTGTATACACATCATTGCCTCCACTAAGGGTGTCTACAAGTTATCATTAGACACATTCATTGTTGAAGACTAACCAGGTCAGTGTTTCTGATCAGGTTGCAAATTAGACCAATTGAAGTGTTCTTAACCTACAGACTGGTGTCAGTAAGGACTAACGGTGCTGAAGCTACATAGTAATATGCGCCGAGCACACCACCGTTACTGCACATTTCATGCTGAACACAAACAGATTTAAGCAAAACGTTTGGAGGGGTGGTGTATAGAGAATACAAATTACACAGACGACATAATGCTGTTGTTTTAGTGCAATTTTGATGCAAAACAATTGTTCCATGGCAAACATATTAACCAAAAGTGCAGACTTGGGCAATGAGAGCATTAGAGGTGCAGATAAACATGTCATTATAAAGCCAAGCAACCGACATGCATTTCTATTTCAAATATAATCCTGCCGGCTTTCCATATAATAGTTAAATAATAGTTTTCAGAAATACAAATGATGGCTAAATGAGGGGTTTAAAGTCTGATCTAGCACAAGCATTATACTTGGCTGAAAAAGCTGATGTTGGGAAGGAGGGGGGAAGAGTAAAACGGTTTCACTTTTCACACTTATTATTTTTTCCTCCATTCCATTTTCCTGCACGGATTCTAGAGGCGAGCATTGCATCCTGCCTGCGCTCGTCAGTGGGGCACGACACGCAAGCCAAACCAAATCCACGGAGCATTAGCATATAGAAAATACCTGTGTGACCAAATCAGATGCTGACATTTTGCAAAGTTAGGCTTTTGTTTTTCTTGTAATAAAATAGCACACCAGGCATTCACTCAAAGTATGTAAGCTGTTGGTGCTTTCCTACTTGACTGCTAAGTGTTGGATAAAATGGGCATCGCTGTTGACGGACTACTAGAGGATTGTTATTTGGAGAACTTCCTCATGAGTTGGCTTTAAACAGATATAACAGTTAATAGGTGTAGGATCGAAAGTTGAAGGGATACAGTCAAAATTATTAAAAACACACAAGGAAAACTTACGCAGGGTGCACAGGTTTCTGCAATATAGTAATCCACTAAAGAAGTTTGGTATATGAATTTAGGGAAGTTTGGTATATGAATTTAGGGGTTTGGTGGTGGTTTTTTTTAAAAAAGTATCACCATCAGCAAACAAGAGATATCTCCATGTTAATGTCAATCATATATTTTCTAATCACTGCACACAAGTAGGGACTACATACGGAGAGCATGTCCATTAATCAATATGCAAAGAATACATTGTCTCAAGAGTATGTATTTATGGTTATAAGTTAAGATGATTATGTGGCATGCATTTCTGAGCTGGAAAACTATCAGTTAACAAATGGGAAGCAAACCTCAATTTAGAGCCATGTGCAGTGATCTCCTTAAAGGCTACTTGTGAAGTAGAATTAAGCTGAAATGAGTGACAAGGTGGAGAGGACACAGGGCATTGCATGACAAGCAGTGACCAGCTGGAGCATTTCAGGTCAGCTGATAAGCAAACAGTATAAATCGTCTGACCTGGGTCATTACAACTGATAAATGCAAGGAAATAATAACCTTGTACGTGCACTCAAAGCTGCCCAGGTGTTGCTGTAACACCCTGCATTGGTCTCTATCAGGTGGACACGGACTACGCTTAACAGTCCAGCACAACCCACATGAGGAGCCCCTCAGCTGGGGTCCAAACCAGGACCTGGTGAGCTTGGACCGTGCTGTAGCAGACTACGTTCAGGAGACATCAGAAGGGCTTCTAGAATTCACTCCCACACTCCAGAACCCCAAACCATGCCCATTTTATAATTACCAGTGAGTACCACCAATTTTTCCCTCTATAGCACTCCTTCTCTGTTTATATGAGCACACACACTACAGGTTTAAAAAACCAGAACAACCACAACTCCAAGTAAAACACAGAACAGGAGAAGAAGGAAATTAGAAAGCGTCTTGCTAATTAAAAAAATAATTAAGTAAAAGCTTTTCAGACAACTTGACTCAAATTCTGAATGAGCTGCTTCACAGTTTAGAGAGTCCAAGCCAAATGATGGTTACAAGCTGAAAACAAGTGTTATTACAGACTACTATCTAGACATGGGCCAAACTAAACATGGCTTTGAAGATCTCCAGACAATGCTCTGAACATGAAACCGATCCAAATTCTACCACTTGTTCTCATCTCAAATTCAACTTGAAACCAGGAAAACCTGGATGCTTTAACATGCACTTTGAAATTTTTTATTCTGAACACAATGAGCATAAATATACACAAGCCAAAATAAACCAGTGAGCCAGGATCTTGAAAAGTAACCTGAAAAGTAAAATAAAGGTTGGGATGGATCTTTTTTAAAGCAGTTTTCCAGAGGAGGAGTATACATACACACGTGCTGCATTGTACATCTACAGACCCCATGTGCAGTCAATTGCTATTACATATCTGCACACATAACGGCAAACTTCAGTGGCTCTTTTATAACAGAGCTTAAAGTTATTTCAGCCTTGTTTTTCATGTGTTTACAACCTGACCTCTAACTTTTGCTCTGGGGTGAAATATAGCTGTGCAACATCTGTTTCCAGGAATATTAAATTATTATTAAAAATGTTTTAAACAAATTAAAATTAAAGTGTTTGGGGATTTCCAGAGAAACCGGCGCTCTCCATGGTGAGATGGGGCTCTCAAGCATTAGGAAAACCGGCATAACCTGGAATATAAACTTTTCTCTATGGAAAACAAAGGCAATACCAGTGTCTTCTGCACCACCCCTCTGTGCTGAGCTGGATGGACTATCTACCAATTAAAAAACCCCACAGTTCTTGACATTTCTGCTGACACTGTATCTACACATAGGAAGCGTGGAGGCAGTCTAGAGCTAGAAGTTGGCCAACAGCAAAGGATCTAAGTAGCAATTCCAGCTTGAGAGGGTGGCATTGCCAAAGGTCCTTCCTTCCCCCTTAAACCACCCTCCCAATATGTGAGAATCTTTCTGTCTTAAAGCAGCTCATATTCTGCCAGGTAGGGAAGGCCACCATCCCCAATTTACAGAAAGGACACAAGACAATGTGAAAGACCATGTAATTTGCCTCATTTGGCCAGCAGTGGGGCATGATCCTGAACCCACATCTGGAGCTAACACCCCACAAGCCAGTTGGTTAAAGTAATTATGTGTCTGACCTCAAACAAATAATAGGAACTTGCTGTTTAAAAATTAAATCTTCCTCTTGTTCTCTGTCTCGGAAATAACAAGGTACAACGAGACCCAGCCGTGGCCAGGCTGAATGCAGTTATTTCTGTAGATAAGATAAAGCTTTGAGCCTTAACTGATGTGTAATACTTAAATATGGTCAAAAACCCAGTCGCTATCCCAGAACAACCTAATATCCTCTTTCTTCCCATTTCCTCCCTCCCCCAAAAGCCCAATTGTTCCGAGGGGATGGAGATTAATGATATTCATACTTGAATAATAGCTACGGGGAAAAAGCAAGCGAATATATTACAGGACCCAAATTACAGTAGTAAGAAAATACACTGTGCTGTGATGTAGAGATATAAATGAATTAATCCTGACATCTGTTTCTTTTGCAGAGGAATTAGGCATAGGTTGAAGCTGACCTTGCAAGAAGCATGCAAGGTGATCAACTAAGACGACATAATGGTGCCCACTGCTTTCCTGCGTTAGGGAGATAGTACTCTTTGACCTCCTAAATCACACGCTACAGCCTTGCACAGGGTGTACACCAAAGGTCACCCCACTTTGTATACTGAAACAGCAGGGAATCCCACTAAGAGCTACTGTACAGTCAGCGCATTTGGTGCGGCACCGATCGTTCAAAGACCAGGCAGGTACTTTGAGACCCAGCTCAGCTATGGCCTGTAGCAGTAGCCCAGCAGATTGCCGCCCTGTCGATTTTTCTCTAAATTTTCATTTTTTCTGAGCTTAGAAGGGCATTTGATCTGCAACTGCAACAACGTGCAAGAGATTACCAACACAAAAGCTATTTTCATCTGATCAGGTTACTTTTTTCAAGACTCATCATGGTGCTTCCTGGCATTAAGGCACTCGTCAAAGTATCTTTGTGGTACATCTCCAGACTTAACAACCAAAACTTCATGCACAAGTTTGGCCCAATGGTTGAAAGGTGAACAAAGGCAGCAATCCTAGCAGGTTACAATGCTCTTGCCATATCCTTTGCTTCAGACTCATGTTTTCTGAAAGACGTGAACTAGTGTCAGTGAGCTGATGCAGTTATGGGATTGCATGCCAAGATTAATACATGTATTGAGAAACTTTGTGCCTCCATAGCATTTCACTAATATTTTTAAAGAAAATACATTAGCCTAGAAGGACATGTGGCTCCTGCATAAATAAAAGAGCTATTTTTCAGAAAGGTTTTAGAATCAGACACACAACACACGCTTGAAAAATAAACCCACACTCAATAGGCTTTTTTTAGCGAGCCCCAATGTCTTACAAGGACAAAGAAATCCTGCTTTTAATGAACTCTCTAAATAAGTTTTTACATAATATTTTTTTAAAAGTGAATAAACCTGTTTTAACGTGATAGCTTCTGTAGGGCTCAAGAGACATTCTAGTCTATTGTGTTGGTGGATTAATTCTATTCACCAAGAAAGAGCACACCAACATGTCCTATTATGCCCAACAACTGCAGAGATCTGCATGAATGAATGGTGTGCTTACATACGTGTGCTGAATCATCAAATGCCCTTTAAAGCAAGGAGAACCCATATCTCTGCTAACATCCAGCCTTCACTGTGCAAGTTACTTAAGGCCTTGCTCCTCCAAAATATGAGTCACCCTTGTTGAGACTCCTTGGACAAAGGACGCTCACACCCTGTGGACTCTGCTGGAGGAAACAACCACAGCTTAGGACAATACCATGCTCTGCTGCCCGCCCTGTATCTCCACCAGATGTAAGCAACCTCAAGCACAATCTGCTGGCATCTCACTTGCTGAACCACCATACCCTCCTCTGACCTGTAACAGCTCAGAAACAGGGATGTAGCCCCTTCTTCATGGACTGATATGGCAGCCTTCCAGCAGATCAACGGGGTGGAGAGCAGTGAGCAGTAATGTTTTAAGAAGTCCAAGTTAGGTGCACTGGATGATCTACGCTGCAGCCCAGCACTTGTCTGACAGCTCTACTTTTGGTTAAAGCGCATTTTTTGGTTTGCAAATATGGGAAGTGGGAATACTTTGGGTGAAACCTGGCCCCAACAAAGAACAAGAAGCTTTGCAACCTGTTTTCCCTGAGGGCAGCATTTTGTCCATGTCTTTTAAGACAACATCAGGCAGGACATGAAGTAAAGGATTACTCTTTGCATTTCACAGAAGCAGGTATTCAAATACTGGAGGCTATCAAAAGAGAGAAGACCTTCACTTTCTCCTATCTTCACTAACAGACTGAATTTAAAAACAATTAGAACCCCTGGAAAAAATCTAATCACGAAATCGTAGCATTTAAAGGGAATAGCCTATAGTATAGCTCATAGTACACACAGCAGTGGTGCACGCAGCCCAAGATTTGCTCCTCATGGATGTCAACAATCCTTGATTGTTAGCTTGAATTAGCTTTTGGGCTTCACCTTCTGCTTTTGTAGTATGAGTAGAAGAAAAAGTATCCCCCCCCTGCCCTTTAGGGCCAGGGATTTAAGAGGAAGCTGTTGATTTCAATCAGTCTTAGGCCTTTACCCTGTAATATGGTCCTCAGTGCAATGTCTTGTGTCTTTCTATTTATGTAACAGACTCCCATGCTACGGGGCCCTGCAGAAGGCTCAAATATCCACAAAGAAAATACCCACAAATGACTCTTCCTACAGCTGATCTGGTAGAAATCCTTCCACCTGCAAAGACACGCTTTTGTGCACTGTCTCACTCCGAGATGGGCTGTGTGAAACCACAAAAATGCAGCTCCGACTGCACAAGCTCCATCTGCGCTATGAAGACTATTAAGGCTAATCCAGCATTCCTAGACTGTGGTGCGAGACATTCCCAGTATAGACCTGCTCCAGCAGCGCTCTGCCAGTGAGCTAAGTACTCTAAAACCATAATTCGTCTCGTATTTCTCCAGGCAGCTGCGCCAGGTTGGCTGATGCCGGCTGCTCACCCCTGTGCCCTGCCCTCGCCTGCATCTTGGCAGCGCAGCTGGTGGCCAACGTGCACGGTGAACCAGACAGTGGGACCGACCCTGGCCAGGGCCATCGGTCTGTCTGCTTTGAGGGTGGGTTATTTTTAACCCAGAGCCCTTCTCTGATTTGGTCTCCTAGCCATAGCAGTGCAGATGAGAGCATGGTTTATCATCTGCCTGACTAGGTCCAGCTGTGGGCTGCAGCCCAGGTCTGCAGGTCTCTACGGTTTCCACCATGTCTCATCTGATCCCACAGTGAACCAGTTTGGGAGGCTAAATCCACACGCTAAAAGAAAAATAAAGAAGAAAAAAAGAAGCCCTCCTTTGCCAAGTTATCTGCCACTACAGCTTTCTGAGTTAGCTGACAGGAGTCAGAAACACCAGCACCAGGGTAAGGAGAAACACCGCAGAGCCATGGGGTGAGGCCATTCCCTCCAGCCGCCTTCAGTCTGATGCTGTGTCAGCCAGAGTGCAAAACTGTACTCCAAAGACAGTGTGCATGGGGGGGCGACTGCTGAAGCTGGCACGGGCACTGAAAGAAAAGCTTGTCAAACTATACCCTTGGAGCACACACAATTTGAACTGGTGAAAGCAAGCTTTTGCCAGCATGGCTTCACAACGTTTTGCCCTCCA
This sequence comes from Pelecanus crispus, assembly GCF_030463565.1. Classification (NCBI taxonomy): domain Eukaryota; kingdom Metazoa; phylum Chordata; class Aves; order Pelecaniformes; family Pelecanidae; genus Pelecanus; species Pelecanus crispus. Next base: position 10,925,940 of record NC_134652.1, read on the forward strand.
GTGAGCAAAATCAACCATATCATCAAAAGCGCAGTTTTACTGGCATAATTGCATCTAGGGAATCACAGGGGATTTTGCCTGAACAGCTACAGCGGTGTAAAAAAATAAATAAATAAACCCCACACTTCATCATATCCTTGACCAATGTAGCTGCGCTAGCAAAACTCTTTACAGCAGACCTGGCCTGTATTACTATCACACCTCGTATCAGAAAAACTATTTTTCTGCACTACCTCTGCTGCTTAGTTTAAGCTCTTCAGTTCATGCAATAGAAACCAACTTACTTCACTTCTGCTTATACTCCATCCCCATTTTCAGGTTTACAGACCTGATGGATTTCAAATACTGCAGGGGGGAGTTTAAAACCAACGGCCTTCCTCTTGAATGGGCTTTGTAGATACAATTTTTCATAAAAAGCACAGGCAATCCTGGCTGTGAGAAACTTTTTATCACTATTGCTAATAACAGGAACTCTCTTTACTAAGGATGCAGTCAGGTTTCTATAACCATTATATAGGTAGATAGTTGCTGACTAGCAAAGGCGTAACTGCAGCCATATGGGAGCGCCCTAACTTAGCCCCCACAATTAGCAACTCTGTCTTCCAGTCAATGCTGACTGGCAGATCCTACCCTAACAGGATGATAAAATAGATGTAAAATTAGGAAGTATCTCTTCAGATGTTACTGGGAAAACCACTCTGGGAGAGACGAGTCACGGCTGGTGGGCTGCAAGGCAAGGAACAAGCAGAGGTAACTGTGTGGGGATGATGCCCACCACCAGCACAAGCACAGGAGGCAACAGCCGCTCACTGGACTACAGACACGTGTGTTTTGTCACCTGGACGGACATGCTCACTGCGTGAACGGGACTGTGCCATACCCTCCCACTAAAATTCAAACTAACTGCTCCCTCAAGCTTCTTCATTTACTTCATAGCTGCTGCTGAAGAGATGGAGCATGTTTGCATGGGATGCACCTCAGCCTGTGGTTGCTGAGCTTCTCCACACCCTTCGCTCTGGAAAACAAGAGCATCAGTGTGCCCACAGAGACATCGGAGCAGTTCCCTCCCTCCCCCGGCCAGCATCCACACCCCCCCGAGTGGTTGCCCCAACCTTAGCTGCCTGCCCAAGGAGCGCGGAGGCACCATGGAGGGTTTCCAGGTTCACTGAGCACTTTGCTGGCTTTCGGCAGGCAGGGGACAGAGCCCCACGGCCACCCCAGCCCCGGGCAGAGGCACCGGCCCTGCCGCCTCCTCCCGCCACCAGCCCAGCCAAAGCGCAAACTTTGGAAAATGCTCCATCCAGAAACAACTGTAGGATCTTGCTCACTTGTACCTTTCGTGCCTTTCTCTGTCCCCCTTTTCGGGGGAATTTACGTTAGAAGAGCAGCTGTGTTTCCTAAAGGTGAACTGAAAGTTTTAAAACCAGCTTAAGAGCTAAAATGGGTAACAGAATCTAAGTGCAGGTTTAAGATTACCTCTCCATCATTTTACAACAGCAAAATGTTAAGGAAGAACTCTCTTCCTGCTCCACACCTGGCAAATCCAGAGTTAAGGGCAAGACTGCTTGATGTGTGGCTTTTTTTTTTCTTTTTAAATCACTTCTCTTCTGGAGGGGAGCCTGAATTCAGAGAGTGGTGGGTATCTCTACAAAGCATAGACTCCACTTACCAGTATGGGGAAAAAAAAGAGAAAAGGATTCTGCTAGGTTTCTTGAAAGCATCTGTGTTTTTACCAAGTGGCTCAAATAATATTAATGAATTATACACCCTGTAGAGCAGAGAATAGCAGCTCTAACTCATGACCTCCAGCAATTCACACTGGGTTGATTTAAGAGGTTGTCACTTCTACCCCTCTGCTGAGGGCTAATACCCCCGCCGAGATGGCAGAAGAAAACATGTGCCCATATATCAAGTGCCACAGTCCGCAGCCTGACACGCTGACGGTGGTTTAAGGTCACACACTGGAGTTAGCGCCCATCCTGCTCCGCAGCTTCTCCCGCTCTGATGGTGGGCCAGGGCAGACAGCTCCTGCGCCAGCTCGCAGGTCAAGGCCCTGAAACTCATGGCTTGTACTCCCTGCGGTGCCTGCAAATTACAAGACTATCTATCCTTCCTGGCTGGAAACTGCCAACAGGGTTTGGGGTTTTTTTTTTTTTTTTGGCTTTTTTTTTTTTCTTTAAGTTAGCCCAGCAGCTTTTTAACCACATTGCTTAAGCGCTCCCCACAAGACCGTCCTACAAGTTTGCAGCAAGAGCAACTACGTCAACTACAGTCAGCAGACTGCAGCTCGCATCTTCAACCAGCAAATCCTCAGGGCCTTGTTATTTGTCCAAGAAGAACAATAAACCGTGGTGGCTTAGAAATACTGGAATAACATCATCTGACCCCGAATGGCCATTTTCAAGACTAATTTGCCACCCCTGCATCTCAGCTATGAGGCCATTTGTTGGAATGGAGGACTAGGGTGGTGCCCAGCTAGTCCTGTGTGAGCCGAGGTGACATCTGCCCGGCGCGTTGGACGAGGCCACTGCAGAGCCGGAGTACGGGCTTCGGGGTCCCAGCCATGCCGACTGCCCCCACGCGCCTCTTTCCTGGTTTTCCCTGGTCCGCGGCTGCTCTAATACAAACCAGATACAATTTCCACCCACGGTGTCATTGTGTCTGCTCCATGCAGAACTAATGCAGCAGCTCCCAAGGACTGTAATACCAGGCTCTGCTTTAATGAAGAAAATGGGCTCAGCCAGCTCCCTCTACACCTCCCTCCCTCATGCGACGTTATTTGTTCACTGCTACAAATGAGGACAAGCCACATGAAGAACCTACCACCTTCCCGTGGCCCTGTTTGGATGGATGAACATTTTCCCAACGTGAACAGCTAACCCAGAGGCAGATCCTCCTCCGCAGGCTGGAGGAGGATGGCCACAGCCATCCCTTGTGCCCAGACAGGGAACTCCCTGGGGACAACACTCATGGAAAGCATCCCTCCAGCCCAGGCTCTGTCCATAGCAGTTTCTCTCCCCCCCTGTGCATCTCTCTTGTGGCCACACAGGCAAAGACAGGAAGATTTCGGGTCTTGGCTCCTTTTATTTTTGCTCTCTCAGCACCTCTGTGCTGGCTAGGCACTACCAGTAGGGCAGTTTTCTTTCAAGGCAGCACCATGGCAGCCTCCAGTATCCCAGAAGAGCTGCACAGATGACACCCTGGCTCAGCCCAGATGGACGTGTGTGGGAGAACTGACACTCAAAGCTGAAGCAGAAATATAGGAAGTCTGAAAACAAATATTCCAGACTGCCACAGCTTGCTTTTGAGAATGTAAATACATGTTAAAGCATCATTGGATTTGCCAGGAGGTGCAAAGAAAACCTCAAGGATCCTGGTCTAAAAACCCACGGTGGTAGAGACACTGTTGAGCTCTCAGCATGCTCACCGAGAGCTGATAACAAAGTCAGGAAGACTCATGAGGTCTCATCTGATTTTAGCATCTACCCATCCCAGCCACCTGCGGGACTGGATTGGTTTTTACATCTCACACCCCACAGGGTGCTGGTTTGCCATACCTAATAGCTGTCTGAGTGGTGGCCTGGATGTGCCTGCTGCTGTCACAGCCATGGCATCCTTTTGCTACACAGACACGTGCCAGGACATGGCAGCATGGCCCAGCAGGGATGACTCCTTTCTCCCCTCTCCGGCTTCTCCTTCCTGACTTGTGACCATAGCTATTGGCACAGAGGGAGAAGGTTGTCACCAATGTGATGCTGCCTTCTGGATTTGGGACTAGCGCCATGAGTCTCATGGGACCTGGAGCTCCCAGCAGAAGGGCACCTTTCCAGCCACAGGTTCATAAGCAAACTTGCCCACCAGAAAATAAAAAACCCACCTTAAAAAGTCAGTAACCGAATGAATCAGCCCAACAGAGACAAAATCAGATCATTAAGCGAGGCCCTCTCCCTAGATGATGAAATTGCAGACAGAAATTATGAGAAAATTCTCCTTTCTACTCACCTACTGATCTGCACAGGAGCAAGCGACCTCTAACTATTAGATACCCACACTGATGAAGTTAGTCAAGCAGATAGTCCAACTATTCAGACGAAAGCTACCATTAAGCAAGAAGACAATTACTCCCATATAGAATTTCTACCAGCCTGAAAGGAGTTATGCACAAACACCTTTCAAACATGGAGATTAAATCTACTTAAACTTATGAGCCATAAGCCAATGGCTGGCTAAGTGGACACTAACTCAAGAACTCAATTAAGATTAAGTAAATAAAAAGAATTATGCATAGCCAAGTATGTTCCAGTAGCTCTATAGAATAGAGAGCTGAGACCTACAAGAGCCCCAACTCTGCTACTACCTGATTTACATGATTCTACTTTAATGCTTGCAATTTCTTCTTCTACAGATTTATTTATGATGCTCAGTTACAAAAGCATTGCACGAGTGGGAGGAAAAGAAAAGCTTTTGCCTAACAAAACTTTGCACCAACACTGCACTCAAATCCAAGTTTCGTTCCCAAACCTAGCATGGACTTAAGTGCAAGACCTATGAGTGACAGGAGGTCACTGTCCAACACTTCACAACTTTTTCACTGATGCTGAGCCTATTCTAGCGCTGGGGTAGAAAGAGGAGTTACCATAAGAGGACTGTTCCATGCACACAGTCCCACTGATGCCCCAAACTAATGCTGGAAAATGCATCCAGGATCCATCTCTCCATCATCAAGTAAAACCAAACAATTTCTAATTATTAAAAATGGTCAATAGCAACTTTTCCAATGACATTTTTTAATTTGTGATAAGTAAATATCTAGACAAACTTATAACCTTGTGACAGCAGTTAAAATTAACTCCGAGCAAGTACTTTGGGTTGAAGAATGATTTTTCCTGTCTCCAGAAATGAAAATTGCCTTATTATATTAACAGTACGTAAGCCTCAAAAACAAATTAGTACTTTTTCAGGTAGCTGCTGTGGTCGTGTGTACAGCCACTAACATGCTGGTCAGCTGAGTTGAAGTGATTATCTGTGAGAGAAGCAGTAAACACTTATATCAGCAAGCATGTATATGGAGCAGATGCAAAAACGTCTGCAGTCTGTTTTTTCCCCTTTCTTTTGACAATACACAAGCTACACATTTGTGTATGTAGATGTATGCATACACTAGAGGACAAGCACACACTCAATACTCACCCTTCACTTTGTGAAGGGCTGGGTATTGTACATAAAATTTTGAATTTAAAAAACCTGAGAAAATATTGGTTAAAATCTTCTATGTATTATTTTATCAAACGTGCCAGACCCCCTTCATGGTTTCAGATGTAGGTGTGGATATCTGCAAATGACTCGCCATCACTGGCCTGGAAACCCAGGCACGCAGGGGTGGACCATGCAGGGAGGAGCAGGAGGTCCCTTCCTGCGCAAGGCAACCTTCCACAGCTCCCGCTTGCAAAAAAAGGCCAATGCCAAAGCATCTGCCTCTTGCTGAACTGAACAGGACAATTAGACACTGGTTTTCCAGAATCAAGTATTATTATCTGGGTTTGAGGCAAGATCCGAACTGAACCAGGCAGATAAAAATGAAGAGAATGGATGGGGAAAGTGTACTAAGTATATCATGAGACCGTCAATCTACATCAAGTATCACTGGCAGGGTGGCTTGTGGCTTGTAGGATGAGGCCGTGCAGGATGCAGAAGCAAAGAGGGAGACAGAATCATAGAATCATAGTATCGTTTAGGTTGGAAAAGACATTTAAGATCATCCAGTCCAACCATTAACCTACACTACCAAGTCCACACTAAACCAATCAAGGGTAGACTAGACTAAACCATGTCCCAAAGTGCCACATCTACCCGTTTTTTGAACGCTTCCAGGGATGGTGACTCCACCACCTCTCTGGGCAGCCTGTTCCAATGCTTGAACACCCTTTCCATAAAGAAATTTTCCCTAATTTCCAACCTAAACCTCCCCTGGCGCAGCTTGAGCCCATTTCCTCTCGTCCTATCGCTAACTACATGGGAGAAGAGACCAACAGCCACCTCACTACAACCTCCTTTCAGGTAGTTGTAGAGAGCGATAAGGTCTCCCCTCAGCCTCCTCTTCTCCAGACTAAACAACTCCAGTTCCCTCAGCCGCTCCTCATAAGGCCTGTGCTCCAGACCCTTCACCAGCCTTGTTGCCCTTCTCTGGACACGCTCCAGCACCTCAATGTCTTTCTTGTATTGAGGGGCCCAAAACTGTGCTCCTATAAAGCAACTTAATTTGCTGTCAATATCAAGTAACCAGTGAGACATATTTTCAGATGCGGGATATCATGAACAACCCAACTTCACATTTCCTAAACCACCTCCACCCAGAGGCTTCAGACTGCCTCGCAGGTTGACCATTCTCCTCGGAAATCCTGGAGGAGATTCACAGCAGGTATAAAATTAGTCACCACTCTGTGTGGCCAACGATTGTTTATTTTTGGCAACAGTGTGATATCTCACAAGCATTACTTATTTCTATTGCCTAGATAGGCAAACTGAGGCACAGAGCGAGGTGGGCTCTGGTCCAAGGTGACACAGACGGTACGGCATAGTTCTGAGACAGTCTTTACTTATTGAAGTCGCTTTTGACTTACTGAAGCCCCTGACTTGATGTGATGAGTAGCTGGGGGCACAGAAAGGGGCTGCCTATCTGCTCGGCTTGTGCTCTGCTGAGGGGACTCATCCCACGATATTAAGTGGGACTCAAGCACAAGCCACCACTGTCCTACATTAGCTTCCCTTCGTGCTTCCTCCCCTGGAAAAGACAGGAGGGAAAAAAAGGCGTCTTAATGATGCCCAGGGGGTGCCAATAAGTTTAACTACACAGAGTCATTTTTGTTAATGGCATTCTGGCTGATGCAGTTTGAATAAGGAGGATGAGAGAATCTTTCACTGTGTTTTTCTAAAGCAAATATTTGGCGCTTTCATCTTCCAGTGCTTTAACATGCAATCTGTCACCAAAAAAACCCGTTTACGTGGGAGTTCATGGAAAATATATCATGTTTCAGACGGCAATTGAAGAAGGGGGGTATCTATTGTACTGCTCAGAAATGTAATTCATGGAAACTGGGTTGCAAACCACATGACTAGGTATTATCCCATCTGCAGGTGTGACAACACCATAGCTTAACACTAATGCTTCACCCCTTCCTTGCCACCACCATCTTCCTGCCTATTTTATCAGCTGGGGTACAGGGTCACGAAAGAGTCTCCATCATCACCTGCCCAAGGGTCCTTGGCAACTTCCACCCATTTCATAAAAAACTCCGATTCCTCATTGCACTCCACAGGTCCCCAGGGTGCCAGCCCCACTCTGTCATCTACCTGGAGCATCTCACGCACCTGTCAGCAATTCGCATCACCAGTAATAAAACCAGACAAAGAATTCTACAACCAAGCACGTTTCTCCAGGGTTTTGTTTTTCCTGGCTAGGAACACCAAGAATATCGTGCACATATTTGAGCTGCTCCACCTAGTCATTATGCCGAGAGAAAAGCACAGCCACGCTTCTGGTATGTGGAGCCACACAACCAGTACAAACACAAGCTCTTCTTGGCCGAGCTGCCTGGAGATTGCCGTGATTTGCAACTGACCCATCGCCCGCCAGCTCGTTTCTTGACCACCCTGGTTGTGGCTCCCATTCTCCGCCTGCTTTTGGCATAGTGACAGCATAGGCTAGGTTTTTTTCAGGGTTTTTTTTTTTTCCCCCTCCCCTCTCTTTTGCTTTGTGCTTGGCCAAACTCCTGTCTTCCTCTCTGCCCATTAACGTGAAGCATCAACGGGAGCAAGCGGAAGGAGGTCACTGAGCACTTGGCTGCTGCACCATGCGGTCGCTGCTGTGCAGAGGCCACAAGCAAACACCTCCAGTGCGGAGCCGGGTAGCGTAACGGCGGTATTAGGGACAGAAGAGGGCTGACTGCACTTTGGCCATCGCTGATCTACTAATGTAGCATGGAAAATCACTGCAGTCATTCTTGTAGTGACACGCAAACAAAACCGAGGGATTTATTATTTTTCCCCTTGCCTTTACCACCCAGCTAAAAAAAGCCAAAAAAACCTCCTCCTACAAGCCCAAGAGTTTTCTTCACAAAACTCACACAGTGCCCTACTTGCAGCTGACTAATTTCTTTTGTAGTGGATTTAACACTTGACCAAAGCTAGCTCTAAGAGTGGACCTGCAACGGACTGTTACGCAGAATTTGGTGGTTGTATGATTAAGAATAACCTATAGGGGTCTTCCACTTGCATTTTCAGATAATGAAGGATATTTTTGCACCTCAGCAGCATAGGGACCGAACATTTCTGTTATTGCAAGTACAAGGTTAAGTGACGCACCCAAAGTCAAAAAGGGCAACAACCTCCCTGATTTGCAGTCTGCTGTTTTAATACTCAAGATGATCCTTTCCAACCTGCAACACTTCCATTTCCAGATGGAAAACTGCTTCCCTCTTACAACACAAAAATCAGAAACAACACAAAATCAGCTGCTGGTATTTTCTTTACTCTCTGCTTCTGCTCTTCCTCCCTTTCCTTGGATTATACACTGGGATCAATTACCTAAATTTCTTGCTCAGCTGAAGTGGCAGGTCTCCAGTCATTACAAAGAGAGGAATTAGATTACAGAGGAATTTACCTGCTGGAGACTGCCATTACCTTCCCGAGCAGAGCCAACAGCAGAAGTGTTGTACCACACTCACTCAAGCGTGTCCAGCCCGTGCCAGCAACGCAGTGCTGCTCAGCCACTCTGCTCCGGGAACGAGACACCCACTGGGTTTCCATCTCCTGCCACGGTCACCTAAATCCCCCCCCCCTCCCTAATCCAAGCTAAACCATAAGACTTAAAAAGCTCTGAAGCCCATTTAGTTTGCATGAAACAGCTCTGGGAAGGGGATTAGTTTTCTCTCATCAAGGATATTTATATCTGCTTAGAAGAAAATATGAAAAAAATGAAGGAGCACAAGCAGCAGACCAACAAGCCAAGCATGCGACACACGGGCAGCTGCGAGCACTGACAGCGGCAAGGCCACGCTGGGGTCCACCCCACCCATTTCTCCAGAAGGGACATCGGGGAGGACATCACCCTCATGCTGTTTTAGAGTGGGGAAGGAGGAGGAAGAGCCATGCCTTTAAATCCTCTTCCTCCTTCACATCCAGGGCTCCCATTTGCTGCTCCGGGCAGCAAAAAGTCCTTACGAACCTTACACTTTCTCAACTAAAAAGAGTTGGGCAAGGGAAAAAAGTTGTTTTATTGCTATCATTTCACATCTTTCTGTCTCCAGGGTGGCCCTGGGGTTTTCACAAGCCCTGGGGACATGTTGCTGTCTGAGTGCAGCGGCACGTACCATGCACCCACGTGCTGGCCGGGGACACCCACTCCAACACCGCACCCAGGGGCTGGACCGGGCTCTGGGCTCGTCCTGCACTGCCCGGTCTGGCTGCACTGCCGTTCGCTGTCGTTGCTGCTGGTTTTCTTATCTTTTTCTAAGCTGGAAATACACCTTCAAAAAGAGTCACTTCCACAAACGCCGCTGTGTTTGCTGGGATGAAGGGAAGCGTGACGTCTGCTCTCCTTCTCCCAGCAAGGAAAGGCCAGCAACCAATTTACCTCCCTTTTCAAGCCGTGTTTATCCTTCCCTGGCCACGAGTACCCAACAGCTTTTTCCTGCCTGCTGTGAAAAGCAGGTTTCTCACCTGTCACTTCAGCTTGTTGTAAGCACAAGCCTGATCTGAAAACCACCAGCAGTGATGACACGTTCAAAAGAACGTCTACTGATTGAAGGCCCTCGTGATCACCCTTGACCCCAATCCTGTAGATCATGTTAAATCCAACATTATCTCCCTGCCAACTTTGTTTTCCTAAGAGGTGAAAGACTGATGCCAGAGCCTGGACCTGAGGGGCTGAGTGAAGAGCCTGTCAGGCAGAAGGTGGCTGGAGATTGGGAAGCAGGATGAAGAGGCTGAGACGCCACTGACACCCTCTCTCATCCCTCCCCCTCTCTCCTCTTTAGAAGAATTTTTCTAGGGGTTAAAGTTAAAGATAGTAAAAGAATAAATCAGGACTTGGGCTTTGCAAAGGGAAAAATAAATCTGGAGTGAACTAAATGTCCCCTGTGTCCTTCACTGGAAAACTGAAATTAATACTGGGCTCAATAAAGCCTTCTGGTTTAGTACAATATGAGCACATAGCCCTTTTCGTAAATGCATCTCACCCCTTCGAGGCAAGGCACAGCTCTTATACTCATTTCAAAGAGCCAGATATGATGCATCTCGTCTCCTTGGGCTATATGCCATTGCCCACCACAGCTGAGTGGACCTCCCTCCAAGGTGGACACCATGAGCCCCATCTTCACTGAGCCATTCTTAGAGGTGCCATGAGATGCACTCTCCCAGTCTTACTTGATGACTTCATGAGGGACCTGGATGGGTTAAAAGCAAGACACAACAGATTGTTTCCATGTGGAAACAACTTTGCCTCTACTATTCCAAAAATTAAGCTTTAAATAGGCCTTGTCTAGAAATGACAACAGGCCTTAAGGTGTATGAAACCTGTATAGAAGAGACACAAGAACAGGATAAAGGCAGGGAAGAAAAAGCCTTAGACTCATACGCTGCTTTTTAACCCAACAGAAATGCAGAGCCTTACTAGGTTATTTGCCTGCAAAGATTCACAAATTTACAAAAGGTCCTCTTGAAACATGTAAACCACAGTCTAACACAGAAAACCAAACTGCTGAAGCGCTGTGTAGAAGTGAGGTCATAGTTATATTATTGGACCTGAGAAATGGAGAAGTCATTGTATGACTAAAGGATTAGGACTGAGCCCAGTAAGTGCTGAACTTTGTATCCTGGCTTATAAAGAACCATCTCAACCAGGAAAGCTACACAGCTGAGGAGGTGGATTATAGTCTTAACCTGTTCAGCAACAAAACTAGTAATAGCAAGGTGACAGGAAAGAATTGCCATCACGCAAAAATTCACGCTCCGGAAATGATGGGCTGTATCTAAAAACTTATTTTATGATTTTAAAGAATCAGACATTTTATCAGGTTTATGAGATTTCATTATATGAATTTAAGAGATTTGGATTGGATCTGTTAACTCCATATAGGTCATGTTTTCTATAAAATGTCTCGCATGTCAGCAATGTGCTCTGGCTTAGCTATGTCTGGTGAGATTTCACATACTACACTTATTAAAAAGAAAAAAAGCGTGCCCCCCCAGCAGTTTATAGAACACACAGTGGAAAATCCAGGAGCAGTATCATTCCATAAACACATTTAATGCTCATACACATTATACAAATATACACGTATAGACGCATGCACACACAATGAGGAGGATAATTAGGCGATAAATTGTGGAAACATGATAAATTGCATTTATCTGGCACCTTTGATTGCTTCATCTGTTCTCTCCTCACTAATCCATCTCTGCGGAGACTGGTTTCGAAGATTAAAAATCCCCGAGAAGTTTAGAAAACAGCCATATTTTTTTTTTAATTAGCCTTGAAAGATTCACTTGCTTACCACTATAACTTTGCACATTTTTTTCATCCAAGAGTAATCTCGATCCAACATGCAGAATGAGGAATATTCACGGCTGGCTTAAACTAGAAAAAACTCCATGTAATATGGGTAAGAATTTTATACCCTATGGTGTAGGGAATCTTCCTTTTTCCAGTCATACCTTGCACATAACCCACGATCATTATGTCAAGAGAGATTTTATTCAATGTTTAACTTGGTAAATAGAGATAGTGCTGAAAAGATCTTTACATTTTAGTGGGCTCAAACTATAAGCAGCAGGACAATAAGAACATTTGGGATATGTCCAAAAGGGGGTGTTCATCAAACTGCCCTCCTCTGAACTAATCCCAATGAGATAGGTTTGTTATCAGAAATAACCTGCTCTTAGGCAATTATAGGTGCACTGTTTTGCCTCCTGTCTCAGGACACACCCTATTATTGTCATTATTAAACCATGTTTAATGACCTAAACACAATTACTTAGGGTGACTTGCCTTTAAATCTGTATCGATAACAAAACAAAAGGAAGTGAATGTTCCATTTTCTACTGTATTTACTTACTTGGCAGTATTTGCACAACTGATTTACCAACCTTAATGCTATGTGCAGAGATGTATTTACCATCTGATTGGGAAGGAGCAGGGAAACACGAAGGCTGGGAGGGAGCAGAAGGGGCACACCCTCTTCACACAGCAGCGACCACGCTGCTTGGCAGAAGCAGACCCATTCGGACAGACTTCAATTTCTGCCAGACCATCAGTCTATTTCTATAAAAGCCAAGTTTGTTTATCAGCCGTGGTCATGAAGTCACCACCTCCTGAAAGCTTTTCAGAAGCCAGTGTGAAATGAGCTTCATCATTGTTCCTGTTAGAATAGTCTCACTCCCATAAAGAGCTACAGGTGGGCCAGGTCCAAGCCCCAAAGAAATCACTGTACCCACCACCTCAGTGGATTCATCCTTTGCTAAAGCCAGCAGTGGGTCTGAGAATGTTGGCTTCAAACCACCGATCTCCTCCCTAAGTGAAAGCTTGCACTTTGAAAAGCAAACCATGAGCATGGGGTGTTGGGCCAGATGACCTCCAGAGGTTTCTTCCAAAGGAAATTATTCTGTGACGCACAGAATGACCTCCACTGTCATATCACAGAAGAACACCTCCCACCCAAATCCTACATGTAATGTTCTTCCACTGGTTTTGATTAAGGGCTAAATCTACTCACAGTGACACATACAGAATGGAGGCAGAGGAAGGCACATTATAATCTTGATTCAGCATAGGAGGTTCAATTGGTAACAGTGGGAAGTCCATGATCATCTTCCAGTATTAGGATTAAAACAGAGGGCCACTCCAGAAACCATTGAGGAGGTTGTTACCTGTTGTCCCACCATTTTCTGTATTCCTCTTCTTTGGATTCCTAATATAGGAACACCTTTCACTAACAGCAAGTTTTCCAAACAAACTCTTAGGTAGGCCAATAATCTAGTCTAGTCCCCGAATCCTCCAGAGATTTCTGGACTGTATGAACTCTGCAGCATTGAAATCAAAGTCAGAATATTAAAAAGGTACCAGGTTGAAAAGTACATCTGTGGCATAGCTAGATTTGAGCCATGTTTTATCAACATCAGTCCATCAAAATGACAAGACATTCCCTACTTTCATGCTGTAAGAAAGACTACATTTTGGAACAGCATCACTAGGAGTCAAATCTCAGTTAGGAATGAAATTGAATAATAATTGGATTCATTTTTGAATATTAATAGGATTGAACAATTAGGCAAGATAAAAGAAAATCTCAAAAATCTGAAACAGGATCTCAAGCACCAACTCCTTCAAGCAATGAGAAGCTGGGAATTTCATCACCAGCTCATGGGCTGATGAGGCAGAAAGTACACAGCTACTCCAGTTAATTTAGGATGTTGCCTGAACTCCTTAAACTTGTCAAAACCCACAAAGAATACCTTTGCTAGGTAAGAGAGGATATTCTGGGTTAGCAGCTTCGCTTCACTTCCACACCCAAACTTAAATTTTGGAGAATTGCTTGCATACACCTAGAGCAGGAAACATCCATTCACTGTTCCTCAGGAACACACGTGAACTCCAAAGGGCAAGAGATAAGGGCTAGACAGAAGTAAATCATTTCACAAGAAAAGAAAGCATTAATAAATTCAGCTCATTAAAGTCTTCAAGCTTCGTTAGAAAACAGAGAGTTAAGGTCAACAAAATACAGGAAGATATTAAGTCAAGATAAATAAACCAGTAGCCCCTTTTTTTCCTCCAAGCTCGGAAGAAAGGGGCATAGAGCCAACCAGCATGCATTCTTCAACAAAAGCTTCAGTTACCACTTCTCAGGGGGTCAGCTGTACTGTGGCTTAATATAATAGTTAGTCAGAAGCATAAACAAATTAGGACTGTTAGTTTGAAGGGGAACATGACCATTGCCTTAGTATTGACCATCACAAGGTCAACAATTACATGTTCAAACAGCTAGCAGGATTACAGCATCACAGAATAGCGGGGTTGGAGGGACCTCTGGTCTAGTCCAGCTGCCCTGCTCAGAGCAGGTTCAGCTACAGCAGGTTGCTCAGGGCTGTGTCCAGTCAGGTTTTGCTATCTCCAAAGATGCAGATGGCACAATCTCTCTGGGTAACCTGTTCCAGTGTTTGATCACCCTTACAGTAAAAAAACCTGCTGCTCCTTACACTGAAACAGAATTTTCTGTAGTCCAGTCTGTTCTCGTTGCCTCCTGCCTTGCCACCAGGCATCACCAAAAAGAGCCCAGCTCCATCTTTTTTACTGCTCTCATCAAGTATTTGTATACATTGATAAGATCCCTCTGGGCCCTCTCTTCTCCAGGTTGAACAGTCCCAGCTCTCTCAACCTTCCTTCACATGAGAGATGCTCCAGTCCCTTAATCACCTTCATGGCCTTTTGCTGGACTCACTTCATTAAGTCCACACCTCTCTTGAACTGGGGAGCCCAGCACTGGACCCAGCTCTCCAGATGTCACCAAGGCTTACTGGAGGAGAAGGATCACCTCCCTTGATCTGCTGGCAACGCTCTGCCTAACACAGCCCAAGATACCATTGGTCTTTATTGCCACAAGAGCACCAGCCTGTGCTGGTGCATGGGGTTATTTCCCCCCAGAGGCAGAACTTCACATTTCCTTTTCTTGAACTTCCTGAGATCCCTGTTGGCCCATTTCTCCAGCCTGCTGAGGTCCCTCTGAATAGCAGTACACCCACCTGGTCTATCAGCCGCTCCTCCCAGTTACGTATCATCTCCAAGCCTGCTGAAGGTGCACTGTGTCTCATTATCTAGGTCATTAACAAAGATGTTAAACACTACTGGGCCCAGCATGGACCCCTGGGGTTCATCACTACTGACTAGCCTCTAGTTGGACCTTTTGCCACTGATCACAACCCTTTCAACCCAGCAGTTCAGCTAGTCTCTCCCCATATCACTATCCATTTATCTAGCCCATGCTTCACCAGTTTGCCTATGAGGATGTTATGGGAAACAGTGTCAAAAGCCATACCAAGGTTAAGAGAAAGAACATTCACTGCTCTTCCCCTTATCCACTATGCCAGTCAGCTCATCACAGAAGGCCAACAGGTTGGTTAAGTGTGATTTACCCTTCATAAACGTACGCTGACTACTCCCAGTCACTTTCTTGTCCTTAATGTGTTTAGAAATGGTTTCTAGGATTAGTTGCTCCATCGCCTTCCCAGGAATTGAGGTGAGGCGGAACAGTCTGTAGTACCCCAGATCCTTCTCCTTCCCCTTCCTGAAGACAAGAATGACATTTGCTTTCTTCCAGTCCTCAGGAACCTCCTCCGATTGCCATAGCCTTTCAAAGATTATCAAGAGTCACCTCACAATGACAAGCTTCCTTAGCACTCATGGATGCATCCCATCAGGTGCCATGTTCTCTAAACTGATCCTCCTCCACCGAGGTGTCTTCCTTGCTCTGGACCTTCCTACTGGTCTCAGAGGTCTGGGATTCCTAAAGGAAAATCTTACCAATAAAGACAGAGGCAAAGAAGGCATTGAATACGTAGGCCTCTTCCATGCCCTTTGTCACCATGTCCCCTGCCCCTTTCAGCAACAGGCCCACATTTTTCCTAGTCTTCTTTCTGCTCATGACGTACCTGTAGAAGCCTTTATTGTCACTCTTCACGTCACTCATCGGATTCAACTCCAGATTGGTTTTGGTTTTGCTAATTCCATCCCTGCATGCTTGGACACTGCCTCTTTATATTCCTGGGTCACTTGTCCCTGATTCCTCTGTTTGTATTCTTCCTTTTTATGTTTGAGTTTAGGCAGCAGCCCCTTGTTCATCTATGCAGGCCTCTTGCCACCTTTGCTTGGCTTCTTGCTTGTCGGGATGGACCTGTCTTGAGCTTGGAGGAGATGTTTGAAAACCAACCAGCTCTTCCTGGACACCTCTTTTCCTTGGGACTGTACCCCATAGGATTCTTCCAGACAGATCCCATAACACGTCAAAATCTGCTCTCCTGAAGGACAGGGTTGTGATTCTGCTTTTTGCCCTCCTCCCTCCTTGCAGGATCCTGAACTCCACCATCTCATGGTCACTGCAGTCACAGCTGCCCAAACCTTCACATCCCAAGCCAGTCCTGTCTTGCTTGTAAGTATGAGGTCCAGCAGAGCCCTTCCCCTTGTCACCTTCTCAATCACCTGTGTCAGAAAGGTGTTACAGATGTACTCCAGAAACCCCTTGGACTGCTTGTCCCCTGCTGTGTTTTCTCTCCAGCAGATGCTGCAGTGGTTGAAGTCCCCTGTGAGGACCAGAGCCTGGGAACATGAGCCTTCTTCCAGTTGCCTGAAAACCCCCACTACAACATCACCCATGTCAGTCTGCCTGCTAATCCTGACGCAAAAGCTCTTGGCTGGCTGAGGACCCCTTCCCAGGCAGGGTATTACAGCATATCCAAATGAAAAGAAGTGAGCAGAAAGGGTGTTCTGGGTATACAGGGTTATAAATAATTACAACTGTAACAGCAGCAAATCTATTGCCTCCTTCCTTTCCAGAAAGCCCGAAACCAGAATGCTCCAAAGTACCAACAGCTCCGCAGACTGTACAAGCCAAGGCCTTCCCAACAGCCAGGAGAGAACAGTGTGGGACCTTCTTTTCTGACAGTCTGGGTTTATCTTCAGAAATGAGTTACTCTAGGCGTACACACATTGGCCAGGCCACTGCAGAGTGGGCAAGTTACATATTCGAGATGAAAACAGCACATGCACTTTGAGTCTTAAGACAACACTGCCAAGCTAGCTTGGGCTATTTTTCTGGGTGTTGCCCTAACATCTTGATCAGCCACAGAAATGTCTCAGCTGGAGTTTAGTCACGCTTCTGACCCAGACTAGCTGGCTCCACTGGGTTAAACAAAGGGCAGCCCTGCCTTGCCTCCTTCCTGCGCCCAAATTAATCAATTCATCCTTGCAAATATCAAAAGGATGTGAGCACCTGAATGGAGAGGGGTTACGCAAAGGAACAGAAGATCACAATGCAGGATTTAAGTAATAAGTTTAAAGTATCAAGAAAATATCCTTCATCTGCGGTAGTTTTCACAAGGAATTTTTGGACACCCTCACCTCTGTTTCTTCAGAAATGTAAAAATAGATTTGATAATACAGATAGAAATACACCACAGCAAGGAATCCTGTTTTGTCAGAGTAATGAAAAGGAAAATGGAGAGTGTCTTATCCCACTTTAACTTCTATGATTGTTGCTCTAATTATGGCGATTGTAACCTGGAAAATGGAACAACACTAGTTCTTCCCCGGCAGCTCAGAGCATGGTGTCAGGGCTAGTTTTACCAATTAACAGGTCTCTAACTTGTCAGAGAAAATACACTGAGCAACAAGTCTGGCTGCCTCAACTCATCACATGATCGATCTTAAAAAAACCTTTTGTTTTGAATAGAATAAACTAGCGTGCAAATATGAAACAGCATTTCACAGAATACACTCGCACATTATGTTGGATATCCTGCATGCATATGTAAAATACAGAATATAATGCACATACAGAGAACTCGCAGTGATTACTAATTGGGTACAAAATGTATATACCACTTCTTTTCTAAAAGCGACAACATTTGTGCTTGAATTACTTGTCATCCAGGTAGCAGGCTGGTGTTCACACTGCTACTTTAAAAACTTATGCAGCTGCACCGAGTTCTGTCTTTCCCGAGATAAAAGCATGTCCTGAATATTCTTTATTCTTCAGGGCTACTAATTTGAACAGACCTGTCACTCTAAGTAGAGGGAGTTGTGGAATATTGACATTCTATTGAATTATTTAAGATAAATTAACAATGTTTCACATCCTAGGAGATTGCTATTTGCAGAAAAAGCCTGACATACTTGTGTTTAGACCTAGTAGCCAGAATGTGGAGAAGTTACAATTTATAAACTATTTTTTATTCCTCATGGAAATAAACAGGAGACACACCAGCTGACTGCATGTGACTTGCCTTGGCGCTGCAAGCAGAACTGAGAGTTTTGAATATTTTATTCTGCTTTGTTACAGATGGCAAGGACAGGAGTTCTTATGTTCTCATCTTGCTAATTTATGGCAAAACCAGTCCCTTCCCAGTCAACATAGGCAAAATGTTGATGATTAGACTCGAAGCTATGGGATGCTCATTCCCTGTCAGCAGAAGTCATGTTTAGACTTATAAGAGGGTTAGGAGGCGTTAGCTCTCCCGCTGTGGAAATCCCAAGCAGAGACCCTGGACACCGCTGCTGTTTCAGGCCTCTACCCTGACCGTAGGCAAGAGCTGAGATACCGTAAACTCCAGGCACCTTCATGGTCACACAACGCTCCTGTCCGTCCGTGCACAGACACAGATCTCTGCTAAGTTTGGCGCAAAAGTTCACAATGAAGAGGTAGCATTAATTCAATTGGTGCTGTTGCATAGGAGTTCAAGCCTAGATATTCATAATGTTCACACATAAAATAACACGGCTCTGAATCACCACCATAATTCCCTCAGCGAATTATGGGCTTGGGCTGATGTACAGAGAAATGCTGTTCAGGATTCAATGCCAACTCGCTCTGAGTGGGTATGCCGCCTTTCAAATCCTCACCAGACAGACTGTGGAACATTAGAATGGAAAGGCATACATATACATGTATACTTGCATATGCAGATATGTCTGTGTATATGTATAGCATTTATTTATTTTTATGTATGTATATATGGGTGGAGGGAAACTTCTGAAACACCTCCCTTCCCTAGACACTGACAAACACTTTTTTTTTTTTAACCTTTTCTGCAGAGCAGATGTTGAGAAGAGAAGGGCAGTTGAACAAGGATGTCTCCAAAGAGCAGAAGATAGTAGCACTGGCTGCTTGCATATCATCAGGTGGGTGTCATCAAGACCTGAAGGTCCAGCAGGAACAGTCACACATGTGCTGAGGACGTGGACACTGGGACCAGGAACAGAGTTGGGTGCGGGCTCCGCACTCCGGGAAGGAAGCCCGTCCCTCCCATCCACCCAAAGACCTTTGAACAAGGAGAGGAGCGATTTGGCAACTGACAGGCCACCAAGGGTACGGTATCCCATTTGCAAACATAATGCTGAGTCACTAACCATACCCCAGACACTGAAATGGGAGATTAGCGTGAATTTATGGCTGAGGTCCCTCATTTTTCTTCATGGTAATGACTCACTTCCTACCCACAGGGGCGAAGGGCTGGCTATAAAACCTCCCATTGTTTCTCTCACTTACCTGGTAAGAAGGGGATTAAAACAGGCATTATTTGTGCTCCCAGTTTCTACAGAAAATTATATAGGAGGAGTTTGGGGCAAGATTTCAAAGACAGGAGTGTGTGCATGTGTGGATGTGGAAAGAGGCTTTGAAAGGAAAAGCAGGAAAAACCCAAATGGGCTTAATCTTCAGTTCAGCATTAGTTGGATTATCTTTTATACAAAAATGGATATACATCTATAATCTTGCAGACATAACTTTAAGCATATATGGAGCCAGACAAAGCGTGTGTGCCCACACCAACGTGTACCTGCTGAGGCTGATGCGAGCCCTTGGTTACTTTGTTCATCCCACCTGTGTTGGCACACTCCTTCTCAAAGTTTCTGAGTCTCTCACAAGCTTTAAACAGCTTCTTTCCCAGACCCAACATGCCACGAACTTTTTTTTTTTTTTTTTTTTAAATGAAAACCCCAGAAATGTATTCACGTGTGCTTCTGAGGTTCTGATTTGGCAAATAAACCCAGTCATCGGCTAGGGAGAGGTTTCAAAATCCAGCATCTCCAAGCTCATTAGAAGTTAGAAATCCAAAGCATTTTATCATTGATTAGATAACCAAAAGAACCTAAGATAGCAAATCTTAATAATCCATCATCTCTGCATGCAACAAGTATTTTTAATTTTAAATAGTGCACATTTCCAAAATGCTGCTGGTTTTATGAATGATCTACAGTAGGATCAATACAGTTGGAGTCATACTAAGAAAGAAGCTAATTTTACAGAAATGAGGGGAAGACCACCTCTCTAGCACTAGAGAAATCCTTTCTTTTGTTTTCTTTTGAACAGCTTAAATAGAGCTTTGCTACCACTTGTTCCTCACCATTTAACTTATCAGTCCCCAAATCATACTAATTAAGCATTTATTATACATAGTAAACCACATAAGGAAACTTCTTGCTCAGGAAAAATGCCAAATGCTACATGGAGCTTTGGCAAAGTCTTCTCCTACCTTCCATGAATCATTATGCTTTTAAAAGAGCAGTATGATCCAGAAAAAGAACTGACATAACAACTTTGTCTTTTTCAACACATAGGTTTCCTATTATGTGTACTTCACAACCTATTTGGAGCATCTTCACACCAAGATGGCCATAGTAAGTACTTTGAAGTACCAACCTTAAAATAAAGGGCTTATATACACAATTGAAATGTGTGCATCTCAGGAGTTACCAAGCACTAGCTAAGCTCTTGCACCTCAGCTGATGCTTGGCACATTATTAACTCTCAGTAATTCATAAGTCTAAACTGGGATTAAATACAGTTTATCTTCAGAAAGTGCTGAACACTTGGTTTCTACCAAGCTTCCCAAGTCAGGTGTCCAGCATCACTTGTCCTTTTGAAAATCTTGGTCTACGTGCTCACAGCATTTAACTCTTGCTGATACCATCATAGCCACTCAAGTACAGAAAGCAAGTTCAGGAAGCAATCCTTCTCTAATTCCCACGTTATTAAACAGAAGTGTTGATTACTGACAGAGTAGGAAATACTTCTTATTTCACTATCACTGTTGGTACAGATGTAGCCCTAAGTAGAATTAGATATAAAGTATGCACAAAACCACTGAAGTAACAGTAGTGACGTGGGGATACTATAAAGGAAAAAATACATCCTAACATAGATTTTTTCATATTTCCCCCCTTTGCCACCCTAGTTGTAGTGTTTAGTGATATTGATGCAGGAACGAGGAAGAATTCAGCTTAAGCTTTCAGATCTCAGGCTGGTTTTCACAGACCTGACAGTACAAGGTGGGGGGGGAAACGTGTAAATTGGGCAAATATGGATCCAAAATGTCACTGAGAACAGTATACAGAAATGCATCATTTTTATGAATATTTTCTCAGAAATATACTTTTAAATAAGGCTTTAAATACAACATATTTTGTACATCTGTTTTGCCACATTAAAAAATTGTATTTCTTGGAGGCCGGTGTGTTCTCCTGAGGTATGAGAGGAGAATGACTAGTGAAGAGCTTGTACAATTGAGACACTGGAAGAGCTTTGAAAAATATTAAAGAGAAGAAATCAGAAAAATCCTGTGCTAGAGTGCTCTCCTCCTTTTTTTTTTTTTAACATAAAATGTAATAAACAGTAAAACCTTAAATTGCAAGGCCTTCAGTCAGGTCATGCTGATCTCAGTATCTTTAGTTCTCATCCATCTTACCCGCCACCGAAGGTGGTGTACCTTTGATGTGAACTAATTACATTCGAAACATTTTGTCAAACAGCTTAATGCAGATGCCAAATAAGCTCTGTCTGTCTAAACAGGGCTTTAGACAACTTATCACTTTCAGTGTTAACTAAGAGCGAAGTTCCACTTCAAATAGAATATTGTGCTGCACAGAAAAAGATCTGCATATAAAACTTCAGACAAAAAAGGGTTAAAAAGCCACATTATTGGGGTTTTTATTTCAATGCTGCTACATTCCCATTGTCCTGACTAGAACAGGCATTACTATGTATGGGTGTGTATGCACATGTGTGCAACAATAAAATACACAATGCCGAAAGCAACATTTCTTTTATCCGATAAAACTATCTACATGACAAGAGGAAGTGTTTTAGGACAAGGCATTCTGTCTGCTGTCTGCAGCATCATTTCAAGACCTCCTCAAACAAATCTTATTAAAAATGTATTAAAAAGAATGATTATTGCAAAACAAAAAACAACGGGGGGGGGGGGGGGTGGCAGCAACAACAACCAAAATTCTGCACCCAGAGCACTGGAACCCAGGGTGCTGGAGGGGAGAGAAAATTGTTCTCCTGATCCTGTAAGTGAAAAATGTTCTTTCACTTTTGGGCAAAAGCATCTAAATTTTCCGCCTGGGAGGAGGGAGGTGAGGCAGGGGAAGACAGGGGAGAAAGACACAGCAAGGGAAGACTCTGAAGGGGATTGGAGTTCATTCACTTGCCACATTTCTTACGAAATCTCCTATTCCTTCTGCAGATACTCATATTTGTTTAAAACAGCCCTGCTGTTTTAAAAATCTAACACTGACAAATCAAAAATACATATTCTGGCATGTCTTGATGGAACAACAGCCCTCCCCACAATGGCCACCACTGTTCTCTCATTAGACCACTTTTCTACTGTGTGTCCTCATACATTTCCTTTGATGCACGAGTACAGTCCCTTCTTCCATCAGTTTTGGCTCTTAAACATGCAAGTAGTGAACTGAAACCCTTTGCTTATACACCTGCACGAGTTTTCAGCAGGGTCTGCTTCACAGAAGATTTCTTCTTTTCAAGCAGAAGGGAAAGGTTACAAGTTTCCCCACAGTTTCAAAAATACCAAGTACACTGTCCAGCAGACTTAGATACATCTCCTTTTAAAAGTTCATGTGCCTTTGCAAAAATTTTGTTAAAACTGGCTAGAAAGGATCTGCTTTTAAAAGCAGGGAGAACTGTTCAGTTCCTCTTATACTGGTGAAGATTGCAGCCTCTTAAAATGCAAACACTATATTCCATGACAAAGGGAAAAAAGCTAGATTGTTTCTGCCGTTTAATGCCATTGTAAGCCTACAATAACATCCTAGTCCCACCTTTTCTCACTTATGCCTGTGTTCCCCTGTTTACATCAGCAAAAGCATCTGATCTGCCTTATGGTGACCTGGAGAGAGGAGCTGATGTAGGGTTCAAATTAATGGGGGAGGGATGTTTTAACAGCCCAGTTCTCAATTTGGCTCACATATACCCAAGCACAAGGCAGAGGGCAAGCATTAACTCTTCCAACAGCACTGCTGGCTGGGCTAGTTTAAATGCTTGTGAAGCTACAGCATCCTGCAGTTAGATTGCTTCATAGCGTCTAAGACAACTATGCAACTAAAACTAAGTATCTGATAATTAAATAAGAGGTGCTAATCAAGATATACACTTTCAATCATGGAAAAATTAATCGCTGCTTGCTTGCCTGGGAATTTAACTGGATTCTTGTGACATTACCAAGTCCCAGAAAACCTTGCAAACTACACAAGTATGGAGGTTGCTTGCCTGCTCACCTCCTGTCCTCTCACTTGGCTTTCCCTTTTTTGCCTAGAGCAGACCTGTTGCAGTTTCCAGCACTTTAAACCATCTGCTGTGGGCACACAGGAGAGACCTGGCAAGCTCCATACAGACTCTCAGGATGTCCTGACCTCCACCCCTACTTGGGCAATGCTCTTTGCTTGGTTCCTGCCACTGTCCTTCTCTGCAAGCCACTAAACCTTACCTGGGTCCTGCCTTCGCTTCTCCTGCACTACCATGCTGCATCCGTGTGGTTCCTCATGCAGTGAACTTCCAACCATCTCTACAGGGAACCCATAACACTCAAAGAAACCACTTCTAATATTGCCTGCTCTCTCCAGCAAACTCCCCAACCCAAAGGCACCAGTCCCTGCCAAAAGCAACAGATTAAAACCAATTTAAGAATTGAGGAGAACGTTTCCGAGTTTTGCAGAGCCAGTGCATGCTAGGAAAGCAAGACTGCCTCATTACGCGTTACCCTCTCATACCCTTCTACATTTGGCCTTATTTGAAGACTCTCAGCTTCCAGAAGAAAATCATATTTATCAACTTTGAGTATGACTAGGTTTCTAAAGGTCAAATTTAGGCTAGAAACAGGGAGGTGCCCTGGAAGGAGGACAAACTCCTACCTCTCCTTCCCCTTACTGTAAATGGCAAGCAATCAACCCGTGAAATTCACTGATGCAGGGGTCAAAGACAAAATCCTGTGGGTGGATAATTTTACAGCATTAACAAGACTTACAGTTACACAGAATCCAGCAGTAAAAGTGCAACCAAAGGCCACAATTTTAGGGTGTAACCTATTTGCAAGTGGCTCAGGAAAACACACTCCCCACTGGTGGCACCCGACACAGACACACGTACAGACAGACACAACTAGGTTCTAATCTGCAAAAACTTGCACTTAAGAAGCAGCTTTCCACATCCTTAACTGCTTGTGACATCTATCCCTTTGCTAGAAAGAAGAGACCAGCTGTACACTGTTACCTGGTACACCACGTCACCCATCGCCAGAAGAAGGGTACCCATTAGAAAACTGGTGGCCTGAATTATCATTTTCCTGCCACACCAATGTTTTAAAAGCAAGCTACAGCAGAGGTCAGGAAAAGGCAACCTGTAGCAGAACACCAAATAATGAAAGAAGGGTGCAAGACAGTGATGTTGCTCCAGGATCAAAGTGCTATTCAGTAATCTCCATTATTGTGCTTCGTTGGTATTTTAAGCAAATCAATCTGATCTCATCACTGTGCCCACTAATGTTTTAAAATGCAAATAGCAGTTTCTTATAATAGTACCTAGATGTCTCTCCTGGAAACGTCTTTATAATTCACATCTTATTAGCCACAAGAATTCCAATTACACATCTTCTCTTGTAATTCCTACCAGCTGATTATTAGCATTAGATGATAATAGAGTATTTTCTGCTAATATATTTCTTAATAACATCAAACTGCAGAATGCCTTTGTGGTCTAATAATTGAATAACTGCACTGAAGAGAGTACTAAATTACTGGAAAATGTTTTACTTTATGTCTTTAGTACTGTTTAAAAACATGGAATATTTAAAACGCTCTTGCAGTTTAGCTGCATTCACCAGGCAAGTTATATTTGCAAACAAAGAAAAATGAAACCAAATTATTCAAAGATCAACATGTAATTCAAGTTTCTGGAGGTTTAAAGAGGGAAAGAGGGGGAAGATAGCTACATCCACATGCACAAACAGATGATACAAGGTTTAGTACTGAGAAACAGAGAAGAGTGTTTCTGGTTTCTGGGTTTTGTTAACGCATCTTTTAGTGTAGGGAATGATAGCCTAAGACATGCATTCACAACACAAGCTGGTATCAGCTGCTAATTTACAGAACATTCTTCTTTAATTTTAAGGACCATTAAGAAGAAACATTAAAGCAAGAAATCAGAAAGGGCTTGGAGAATGATGAACACTGGAGACCACTATCACAGCAGAAAACATCCTCATATGTTTATGTTGCAAAACTTAACCACTAAAAGAAATTATGAGTAATGGATCCTGCAGTGCCGGGGACTCTCTAAATTAGGCATTGACTCCTGCAGAAAGAGTGGAGCTCTAGGGCTGGGATAGGCAGCGCAAGTCACAACTAAGGAATGATAATGGGAAGCATGAGGTAGCTTGAAGTTCATCTTCCCTCATCCTTCCAGGCTCATAGTGCCATCTCTGCCTCTCTTCCCACCCCTGCTCTCCAAAATCTACACAGGGGAACGTGCACCTATTATTGCCTAGATAAATAGTATCTCGACTGGGAAGAGTTCAAGGTAAACACTTCAACTAAAGAAGAAAACAAGCAAGGAATGGGGGAAAAGAGTTCACCTCTTTATTCGGTATCCTGTGTGGTGCAAATACACCCAATTAGATGTGTCCGTGTAATTTTCACATCAAACATCATGAACTCCATACTCAGCTCCCAAGGCAACTAATTGCATGGCTCACAGTGGATTTTCCCAAGTTTTTGAGAACACTGCCGGCACTCTTCAATAAAGCCATTTAACATAACAGAAGGTTAAAGTGAGACACAAACACTTGCTTTTTTTAATTTACACCTTTCATTTACTTCCACAGAAATGTCAGGAAAGGGCTGAGATATTGTGTGATGTACTGTCATGTACGCTTCCTTTTAAGAGCTGGGTTAAAAGAAAAGGCTTGGATTAAGAGAATGTAATCAAGATCTATACCTTTAACAAATTTTTAGACAGTCAGAAGAGGGTGCATGCTCAAGGGCATTGATCTTAACGTGCCTTCAGAACAAAGAATGAGCGTCCTGTCTTACATATTTACAGACATAAAAACAGGTGGTGGGGAAAATCTGCAAATGTAGTGACTTTACATGATCTTTTTCGAAAAATCAGGTAGAACCATCCCTCACCACCAGGATCAGGCTTGTAAAATACTGTTTGTGCACATTTCACCAAGCACTACAAACCTTCCCAGCATGAGAAACTATTAGCCTTTATATCATTATATTTATGCAGTTGTGGTAATTTTTTTGACAAATGCCCTTCGTGAACCACTAAGCTACAGAAGGTGCCTTTTTAAAGTAGGTGTAATACTACACAGTGCGAGGAGAAGGGAAGGCAGTGTCAGATTGCACCGATCTGACATTATTTTGTAGGTTGTATCCTCAGCCTTCAGGGCCTCTCCAAGGGTGGTATTTACATCCAAATTCGGCGAGCTATTTAAGCACTGAATGGTCTCCCAGATCTCACCTCTTGCATCAGAAACATGGTTTAGGCACCTGGTTGAACTACAGCCCTAACTGCAGCTTTCCTGGCCTGAGTACCCCGGCTCACTCTCCTCTTTTTTGGTGGCAACCCATCCTCCTCCATTCTTCAAGAGGCAGCTGCTACTCAATGTGAAAACCAGAGATCTATCTCCTCAAACATCAACGCCACCTTCTTCTTTCCCTGCTTCCCAAGGACATTTGAATCAGACCGATTAAACACAAGGGAATAATTACTGCCCTCCCATTTCCCTCTTCCAAGATCCCATTAAGAAAGCTTCCCCCACGTAAACTACTGAAGGAAGGCTCCTCCTTACGGAGAGATCCCACCAGGTATCCTGGAATCCAGCAAACAACAGAGATGTTTCAAACATGCAGCGAAGACCTCAGTGGGCTCAGGAGAGCCTCCAGCAGTGCTGCCAAGGCTCTGTGTCACTGCAATTTATTTTAATGTGCAAGCACTGTAATTTACAACTGCGCTAGATTAGTGCGCCCAGAGTGCAGAGAACCCACGGCTTTTATAAAAATTATATAAATAAGGGTTTTAATTAAAAACACTGTGCAATTCGCAAAATGATTACTTAAAGGAGTAGGAAGGAGAGGGCTGAGTTCTTCCCTTGCATTTTTACGAACGGTTTTTGAGAAGGAGCAGGAAAGGCAACAGAAACAGTGGAGAGGTACACCATAAAACTTCTCTAAAATGAGTAACACCAGAAATAAAGTGTGCAGGTAAAAAAACCCAAGGTTTCCAAAAGGAAGATGGACATTTTCTTAGCAAAAGAAAGGAAAATCAAGCAAAGTTATGACAATAAAACCTTCTCGGGTGTCAGATTTATCTCTTCCAGTTTGTGCCTGCCAAGGAGGCACTCCAGTGTCTCCTGACATCCCCTTAGCCAAGAGCCTCCCAGATCCCCTACTTTGCCACCCAAAATTTTGCCAAAACGAGCTCCACGGGGGAAAACAGGGCAAGCCAAAACAACACTGATGCTGGTTAGCAGAAAGCAGAAGCGTATCCCACAGCTGTTCACGATGTTTAATAAACAGGAGAGGAAAGTCTAGTGTTTAAATTACGGAAGTTCATACTGAGTAATATAAATTCCTATTGGCAGCACATGGGAATAAAGTCACTGAAGGGCCACTACCGTAGCCCTGATGTGGCCACCGCTCCTGGAGGATTTCCTCAGAGGAACTGAATTCATACATCCAGAGTGACATGGGCAAAGCTGGGGCAGGGAAAAAGTAGGAAATGTAAAAAAAAGTTCATGCTTCAGTGAAAGTACCAAGCTTGCACTCATTGGAATGGCATCGCACCAAAGCCAGGGCAAGGAGGTTAGGGCTTCAACCGTGTCCCAGGAGAAAGGAGGGAAGAGCCTACAAGGTCAGCCACTGTGGTTGGCCGATGTGAAAATTCACATTTCCAGTACGGGCTGGGCGTGCTGACCTGCCGCAGATCTGCTGAGAAAAGCGCGCTGTCTCCAGCCATAGCAGTGCAGCAGAAACCCTCAGCAGAAGGATGGTGGGGCTGCAGCAAGGCACACCAACCTCTTTCAGAAGGGTGCGAGCAGACTTGCAGCCACTATCTCTGCCTGTGGGTTGCAGTAGAGACAACACATTCATTTTCCCGTGCCTTGCAAGGGCACTCCCTCTTCCCCCCTACCACTCCACACAAGACCACTAGCACTGTAAATTAAGTGCGATGTGTAAGTAGTTTCATTCACCCTTCCAGAGATATGGGCCAAACCAAGGCGCACCGCTGTCAAGAATCCTGCTGCCTTAGCCAAACTCAAATCATTTTATTTCTGGTGTTGCTACCCAAAGAAATTGCCTATTTAACAGATGAGAACAGCACTGTAACAGAGAACAGACACTTGGAAATTTAGTACAACACATGAAACAGTGTCTCACATTATGGTAATTAAAAAAATGAACAGAAAATTGACTTGGCTAAGAACACTGTCATATGGCTAAAATGCACAAGCTAAGCATATGTTAGGTATTGTACAGCGTATCCGCATGGGTATCCCAAAGCTTGGTGCTAGGATAGCTTGGCTTTAAATATCTTGGAAATACCATTATCTGAATGGGGTTTAGAGCCAAAATTAAAAAGGAAATCACTCCTTCCATTCAGTAGGAGAGAATAATAATACAGGAAGATCTCGAAAATATTAGGAACATCAGAGGGAATAAAGTAGCGTATCTATTTGGCAAATACCCCATAGTACATAGGAGTATTTGGAATAATCTAAATTACGTATCTGAATCAGGAAGAAGGAGTTTATTGTTTGTTGGAGGGGGGGAGCTTTGGTGCTAGCAGACACCAAAGTAGAGAGGGGACTGTCATGCTACCAGCTACAGGAAAAAAGAATAACACTTCTGAACACATGCAAAAGTTTCGCAAAACAGTGAGGTGACAAGATAGAGCACAGCAACGTCTGAAGCCATAACAATCCAGTACTCTGAGAGTGTTACTGGTAGCGAAATTACATTATATTAAGAATGTCTAGACCTGACTCTCTACTACATCCACTCATGCACAGCCACTTGTATCTGTGCAACATGAGCACTTGCACCAATGGAAATAGCTGGTCTTGATAAAAAAAGAGTATCTCTGTATTTGAGCCCAGTGTGGGCAAATTATTTTGCCTATTATGGTTGGCAGCATTAACCTGGAATTCTAAAATCACGTTTGTAAACCACAAACACATCTCCAGCTACTATTCTTGCTGTTACAAGCTAAGCATTAGAAGAACACGTAGGTTGGATTTCAAGCCTGGACTCCTAGAAAACTACAAAGGCTTCCGTTTAAACAAGAAACTGCAGGCTTAGAAATACTAACAACCCATGTCCCTCTTCGGAGACAGACAGTGCCTGACAGGGACAGCTATAGGACAGTCCATACCAGTTACTCTAGAGACCCTGGCTTTTGCTGTGCCTCTCTGAACGTTGTCAGGTCACAGTCAAGGTCCAAAATACTGTCACCTTCTCTGACAAGGCAACATTCTGGGCACTTGTGGACTAGCAAACACATCGTCTATTTGCTCAAGAAAAAAAGTGAACTTCAATGCTGTCATTAATGTCACACTAGAAACAAAATGAGATGTACAGTCTGCCTCCTCAAATGACTATGTCATCACAGAAGTGATGTAAATTGGAGCTTTCACTGCTGCCTCCAGGAAGCAAACATCAAATCCTGCAAACGGCTTTACTTCCTCTGCAGCTACACAGCACTGAACTGCCGGTCTTCATGCTCCAAACGTAGCGAAGGCTCGGGATGCAAGCTAAGGGTTTCTGAACAAGTGCACGGCTCGTGCCATCTTCCCTCAACTGTAAGTACTGTGTAATTGAGAAGAAGCACCAAAAGGAGTCATGAACACCCAGAAGAGGACAGGCAGACGAGAGGACTTCAAGCAATATCCCACAGAGATAACCCAAGAGACAGCAGTGACCAAAAAGAAGAAAATGAAAGCTTTCTAAAGATACTTTATGTTCAGTTAAAATTTGTTTAATTGAAAATGGTTTTAATTATATATTTTTAAATGCTGCCAAAGAAACCCCCAAAGGTTTTAACAATAGGACATGGATGAGGTCATCTAGTTTGGGTCAAACGATTCTTCCTCTCCTCCCCTTTCCCCCAGCCTACCTCCCTGCAGCTTCAAGAGAGGACAGCACAGGAGGAGGGATGGAAGCACAGGGACAGAGTTGGAAGGGACTGTTGTAAGAGCGAAGGCAACAACAGTCTCAACAGGAGAAAGTGGAAATGGCTCTGTTAGAAGGGGAAGGAGAGCTGCTAGCATGGGCTAAAACAAGCATCCCCTGCAGGAGGAGAAAAGAAGAGGATTTCATGCTTCTGAGTATCATCACCGTTGTGTGATGACAGGGGAAGACACAAGTTTGATGTAGACTGTAGGTGCACAGAAATTCATGAGCGAAGCATGATACATAAACTTTATCATATCTGAACCACGACCAAAGGCAAAAGGCATGTTTTTTTCCAGTGTAATGCATTTTACTTCTTCTCTTGTGCCCACTCAACTCTCCAGGGAGGCAGACCCAGTACTGCTCACCAGGCCTTTTATTTTTCTCCATTCATGTCATCTGTGGACAGGCTGTGCAGAAAATTCTGAAGTTTTCTTTTGTCCCAGCCTGGACCCACAACCTGCACAGATCAAGTTCTTCTGAAAAAGCCAGTGAAACACCTAGCAGGAACACAACACCAGCTAACAAAAGAAAAGCCGAGGGCTGATAAAATCAAGTCTCACATGAGCTTGTTTCAGGTGGCTGCGCAAGGGAGGAAACTGTTTCTTTAAACAATGGGCTGCCTGCCACCTACAGAATTTGCATTAAACACATCCATGACTCAGGCAGTGAAGTGGTGCAACATCACTGGTTAGGGACCAGCTCCAAGCAGATGACCAAGAGAGAGCGGTCTGGAATCAACAACCCTAAGGCCACCAGAAGGATTTCCCCAGCTGGTACCAAACAGCTGACAGGACTGGGTAAGACCCAGCAGGGCTGCTGCCTCCCATGCAAATCCTCTCAGTGGACTTTGGTACTCTTCATTTTCTGGCAATTGTAAAAAATGTGCTTCCACGCTCGCTCAGCATTTTCCAGGATACATCAATTCCCCCTTGTTTCTTTCAACATTCTGGAAACTGTAAGGCATTGGTAGATACAACAGCACACATTGCCACCGCACTGGGGTGAAGCATTATTCTGCCTTGGCACCCTTCTCATCTACTTGGGAGAGGCAAATATTTGGTGGATATTTGGCCACGCAAAACATTCATGTGACAATGGAACTTGAGCAGAGGCACCAATTCCAGCATTCAAACGCATCTCCCCAGACACGCAACATGGACACAGAGCAGCCGTTTTTAACCTTTTTCTATTTTCTGATGGAAGGCAGGGGTCCTACAGGGAGAAGGTCAGTCCACCAACAACAGGCTTTTCCTTAATTATCTTTACCTCCTGTATTACAACCTGCTTAGGAACAGGCCACCCATGGTCACAAGTCAACAGACGACAAGTTGGAGGCCCCTAGCCTGGAGTCTCAGTTCCCTCCAATGCTGAGCAACAAACAGAGGTGAAATGTGACCCTGAGCTGGAGCATGAGAGATGTTTCAGTACTGATGGATATTCAGCTGAACGTAAGGCAGTGTTACTGTAGGCTGCCTTTAGCAGCTTGCCTTTGTTGTGTTACAGGAGAACAAACCCCACAGTGAGCTCAAAGCTAATTTAGTTGGTCGATTGTAAATTCCAGAGGCCAGGTTTGGTTGTCAGTTGCATAAAACACAAAAACAACTATTTCAACAGAATTACTCCACATGCCTGGCCCTTAGTCTCAACCAGTAATAGGGCAGATGCTGGCAAGATAAAGAGGCCATCTATGCTATCATTAATGAAGTTTCAGGTAAAACATGATGCAACATTATTTCAAAATACTGACATATTGCTGTAGGTATTTGGTGCTCTTCCCTTAATTACAATTGCTGGAGAGCACTTTTTTCTCTCCAACATTTGCTTGCCTGAAACCTAATGGCTGTGTTAGAAAGCCTGCAGCTGGATGGGCTGTTTTTCTTTACTCATCTCTGCCATTAGCGTGCAAAACTTACGGAAAGGAGAATGGACTCTTTTTTGGATAGACGGTTAGAGTCAAGACCCTCTCCAAAGAATTACTGGAGAAGTAAGGGGGAATCTCATCTGCTAATCCATCTGCTGTACAAACTCAGCCCTCTATTAAACAAAAGTTGCATTAAAGCAATTTGCTCGTGGCCCCCCGTTCCTTGATTTCTTTGCAGCACTTTCATAAGATAAGCTCCCTCATTACCAATAGAGCCACGGTTGTCAAAGAAGCCAGTTGTTAAACACTTTGCAGTGATGTTATTAAAGCTTCTGGATAAAAGCTGCTAATAAGTGCAAAACTGTCTAGCATTTCCATCCGAGATGCTTTCCAAAGCTCCCTAGGCCATGCTTCAAGGAGGTCTGCCTATTAGGGGAACACCACACAGCACACAGACTGAAGATAACGTTGCCCATGACTTACCAACCCCCCGGCTAAGGTAGCTATTCTCCATCTTCCATGCTGTTAGCTGGTTTGCAATAAAGCAGCAAGCTGACAGCCCAGCAGAGATCCCACAACCCACAGTCATGAAGGATGTAAAAACATCAGATCCACCAGAATGTAAATATCTCACGCAGGCTTACAACAGAAACGAGAGCAAGAGAATAATTACCATGGGCTACAAAATGGGACTTGTATGCCTTGGCCATTTACTCCAGATTTTCACAAGTAATGATAAAAAACCCCAAAAGTTAGTTTAAGAACTTTGGTAGAAATTTAACGAGACTTATTGTCCACGTAAGGGTGGCTTTTGTTCCGCTACAGTTGTGTCAAACTGATTATAACATACTCTAATTTTGGACATTAAAACATTTAGTTCCAACCATCATTTTCACAAACCTGTCTCAGTGCCTTCATATAAACAAAAGTTATTTAAGGTTCCCAGCTGCAGTGTGAGCATGATTGGCCCATAATCATGGGCAGGGCTTCTCGTGGACCCAAAATGGTGAGATACCACATGCAAGCAGCATGATCCGGGCCTGTTACTGCTACATTCTCCTGATAACAAAACTAGACTGTAATTCTATGCAGGGCTACACTGGGGAAAAATATATTGAAATAAATATAAAGCTGCTAGGACACATGCAGAAGAGAGTTAAATTCAGATTCACTGAAGGAGCAGGATAGTAGGAATGGAAAAGCTGACCCCAGTATCTACTGATACATTGGTACCCGTTCAAATAGGAGTTACCCAATTATCATTTTTCTAAATATTGAAATACCCAAATTTCGAGAAATCATTTGCTTACTATTATTTTCCATTTTAATTCTAATTTGAAACACCAACTTAGTTAAAAAGCAATCCTTCCAGAAGGAGAATAATGGTGGGAACTCTTGTACTATCTGATTTTAAACAGGCACACTCATCAGTGTATCTTTCCAATTTCCTAATAAGGACTTTGCAACACCCAGAAATTCCAGTTCCTTCAGGGAATCCATCCTAGATTTTTATACTGAAACTCACACACGCTGTGAAAAGACCTGGGGGTAAAGCAACTACATGTAGGGTTTAGTATTGATGATACCCTAGTGACAGTGCCGTAGCTACAAACACCAGGGGCACCAGCCACCGATGGAGGTTCACATCCTGCAGAACACTGGGACTACATTTACTGGAACGGTTTTACCAGAGATGAGCAGTTCCATTTTAAACACTTCAAGGCAGGAACCAAAACTCTTTCCTCTCGTAGTCTGCACAGCAAATTAGAAGTGACCACAACTATGAACTCTTGTAATATGCCAAAGACCATGTGGGGTTGTGGGATCCATTGTCTACAGACCCTGTTGGAAAATGGATGAGCTAGTTTTGTGGTGGAAACCCCCTCCCCACCAAGAGTACCAGATTTTTCAAATCATGCACTGACATTTGCATTCCCACCACTCCTGCCAACAAGCTTGAGTTGACTGCTGCCTCTTCAGTATATGGTGCCTATTTCGACAAGAGCAGTGATACTACTCCAAACAGTATTTGGGGCAGATACGGAGGACAAAGAAAGGAAAAGGACATGGAAGCAGTCAGTGGTGTCTAAAGCCACCCATTTCAACAGCTTACCAATCTTATTGCCACCAGATCCAATTTCTTGGCTTCCTTAACTTAAGGAGTTACCCAAAATCCCCAAGCTTTATTTCATCCAGTCTCTCCCTATTCCTTGTACACCTAGAAGGATCAATCATGTCTGAATCCAGTTTGTTCCCTTCCAGTTCACTCTGCTCCAATTTTCAGTATAAAATGGAAAATCCTTCATTGCTCCACCAGGTACCGGCCATTCTCCAATCCCCTTCAGCCCTGCTCCCAGAGGTGCTAACTTAAATGACCACTTCTCATGCTTTATCCATGAGGACATCTTTGCTAAATACACCCTATAAAGCCTCTACAAAGACCTGGGTGCTCTTTGTTGACTGTAAGGAATCAGACAGTTAATGAGCTATTCTTAAACACACTTGGTGTTAGCAGACATTGACAAATAACTCACCTATCTTCTCTAAAAATAATTATTTGAAGTGTGTATTGCCTGTGTAAGTACGCTGACAGCATACTACTGCCTTAGTCCTCAGAGAACTTTACACTTTGCCAGTCTCACCGAGGCACCAGCTCCAAGAAAGCTCAGATGCTTATGAGGCACCATAAAGCTCAGGTAGGGATACCAGCCTCGGTCATGGACACTGTTAATGGCATCACCATACTTCTGCACCCAGTGTAATTAGTGAGACAAATTAGCCCAGATGCCATACCAAAGTAAGCAACACAATTCTGCATTGGCTTGCACTGAACTGTGGTGTTCAGCATACAGGAGGCCAAACTCTGCTGGTCCTTTGTATTCCTTCTCATCCTCTCTTGTGCTCTCCTCCCATCAGACCCACAGGATTCATAATAGAGCGAGGAAAAGCCATCACATTCAGCTTGACATTCTGCATAATACAGGCACTGGTTATTTTTGTATAAGCCCAAATTAAGTCCAATCTAATGTGGCGTTACTAATGTTTTGGAGCAGGGAACACATACTTGTACAGGGTCAGTGACTGGTGAGAGCCAGGGTGCCTGTGACCTGCCCACACCAGGCACGAGAGCAACACAAATTATATGGCAATATTTACATCTAGACATAGATCTCCTTACACGTATGTATGGGTGGCACATACGCGTGTGCATGTACAGAAGCCAGGTTATCTGACCTCAGTCAGATACTATCTGCAATTCAGGACAGAAGAACAGAAGAATTTATTTTGCCTCAATGCTAGGAGAGAATGCTTTTTGCCAGAACAGCTCACTATATTGTATGATAACTGAATGAAGCTAATTTTCAGCGGATTCTATCTAACAGCTCTTAACTAGTAGAAATAGTTCAAGGTCTTCAAAGTATACCGTGTTGCATAGCCCCCGATTCACACATTCTGCTAATAACTGCCAGACAATTGTATTGAATTTATTCAAAAACCATTAGCCACAGAAATTCATATTCTTCAATTCTGCCTTCAGATACATGCTGTATTACACTTATATTAAGGTTAATGTGCAATGCCAATTCTTTCACAAAGGAACTGCAAATATTTGAAGCTACAGTATCTCTTATTAAGGTGTCTGTTTTACAAGTTTATTGTTTCTCTCTCACAATTCCCCTTTCATCCCTGCCCCCGCCAGGAGAGCTGGGCTGAAAAAACGGTGAGAACATTAGAGCAAATACAGGCACATATTAAGGAAAGTATTTGAGACATTCTTTGTACAGCATGCATATGCTACCAGCATTACAAGGATTTTTCTTTCATCTGCTCCTTCAGAGATGAGCCTCCAAAATACTTAAAAAACGCTTTATAAATATCCTTCGAAAAACCATCATCACATCTTCAGAGCACTGGTGTGTTAAACGCCTGCCACCAAAGAATGATGTTAAAATTTGGGAGGAGTCGGAGGTGGGAGCTGAGGAGCAGAAGTAGTGAGAACGCAGGAATGTTTAAACAAGAGAGCCTCAGTGAGAGGCTGGGGCATGTGGGTACTTTATAGAGAAATAATACACACGTACCATTTATGTTATAAAAAACGTTACAGGTAGGCAGGCTTCTGTAATTTATCTAATACTCTTTTATATTCATGCTTCCTTAGGTTTCATGCAATTTATTAAGTTTTCAGCCTTGCCTGCAGCAAAAAGGATAAACAAAAGCAGATGTGGAACTCCCTTTTTTTAAGGGCCCGCCAACCTCCTGCAAAGCCTGTAACCAGCTGGGGAAAGCCTGATTACCATCAGCTCTGCACTCACCAGTCCAACTGCCCTCTCCTCTGGCAGCAAGCTCTGGACTGAGCCCTAAGGTGGCACGCCGTGACCCATGGCACACCACGTAGCTCTTGCCTCTTTAGAAAGAGGCTGCTCTCCCTTCTCTAAGATTTTGGTAGGAAATGCGTTTTGTTGGCCAAGGGTTAAGTAAACCCCAAGAACAAAGGAACGTGAAGAAGAAGGACTGGGACAAGCAGGGTGACACATGTCCCTAGCTGGTCACAGAGGACAGAGGGATGGACTTCATGAACATTTACACAAACAAAAGGAAGAGCTATGGGGTTTGGTATTGCTCAGCAGGGGATAACCAAGAGATTACATCTTCACTGCACCTTCACTAAAAGGCTCTCATTAACATCAAACAAGCAGATTTTGCGTGTAAGACTTCACCATCCTCACTTATAAAAGAAGAGGTACTGTGTTGAGGCACAGGAGTTTTTGGGAAAGTGCTGAGCGCTACTAATCTGTTTCTAGAAGAGCGGTGCCTCCACACAGGCTGCTCTGCCCTGCATTGCAGAGAAGACACAACCACCCAGCGGAGTACGGTCCAGCACATTACTTGGACCCATGCACCGTGACAGCCAGGTTAAAGTCAGCTCCAGTGTGCAACATGATGCGTTGGGCTTGCATTTGGCCAGCTCAGGGAGAAACCCATCAGCCTCTGCTCCCATCCATCCAGGCATACCTTCAATTAAAGGCCATGGGCGGAATGGACTTGGAAGACCATGCTACCTCCCACCATTACATTGATCCCTCTTTTATTGTTGCAGCCCTATTTCTGGAGATGCAAGCCATCAAATAAACACAATCTTTAGTTTAACAGAGGGGCTGTCTCTAACCTGACAATCTTGCATCCTTGAGGACCATAAAATCCAACTAAAACCCAATAGGTTGCAGGTTCTCTCCCTCCTACACCCCATTGTCTCAAAGAAAAAGATTCAGCCATTTCCCATTTTGCACAAATCAAGAAAGCCTCTGAAACCACTTAACCCTCCCTGCTATAGCAGCTGTTTCTCAAACATTAACAGCTTCCAGATTAAAAGTCTGGTATGGCAAAAGGGGTGAGAAGGGAGGTGGGGGTGGGGGGGGTGGGAAATCCCAGCTCACAAGGTGCAGCTGAAAAATAACAAACGGCTTTGAAACGCGAAGGGCAACTCAGCCACACTGCCGCGGCGCTAGTGAGCACACACATAATGAATTGGGGATTCCCTGTGTCAGGGCCGGCTCTGAGCGCGAATTGCAGAGTTCCAGGGAGGATCAATAACTGTCAGAAGGAGAAGAAAGTGAGCACTAAATTCGCTTGCCTTTCATCTTCAACAAATGGAACAGAAAATCTGATGGATGACAGAACCTTTCGTTTCTATAGCGTTCTTGTTGAACTAAAGACTAGTGACATTGAGATGATTTTCGACATGCGCTTCTGTAGATCCAGAAGCAATTATAAAAATAAAAATAAAAGAATTCTGTTGCAAAGAAGCCCCCAAACCAAAAATAGTAATTTGGAAGGGCAGGGTAAATAAAAAATATTAATGAAAGCCCATGCCAGTGGTCAGCCGCTAGCATGCGAGAGTGCAGAGTTTTGGAAGCATGGAGTACATTAAACACAACACACCCCTTGCCTCCCCCATAATTAAGTTAGAGATGTGAGAGCAAAAGCAATAGAGGCTGTCTGCTTAGTTTCTCTGCTTGGCAGGGCACCACACACACATGCACACAATTTCTCCTCTCCTCCATTTGTGAAAGCAGGGAAGAAAAAAAAAAAAGCCCAAATGAGCAGATAAACAAAAAACCCAAAGCAAACAAAAAAATCCCAGATTTCAAAGAAGGAACATGCTACTGCTCAAAGAAATGCCAAAATCTCTTCTCCATCCTTTTATTCTACTGTAGACAGTCACTCAACCCATCAGGAAAATTATATTAAAAAATAACAACAACAACAACAAAAGGGAGACAGGACCTTTTGTACAATCCAGCTGGCTTCTGTACCTTGACTTTCATATCAGATATTTATTTTGGCATGCAGGCGGTGGGGGAAGGGGAAACATCTCTGGACACCTTATGACATACTTCACCGTGGTGTAACAGTTCAGAGCACGGAGGCACATCTCTGATCGCTGCCCGAGAAAGCTGAACACGCAATACGATAACCTACGGTGCCTTTGCCCCGTACAGTATCACACAAACAAGCCACAGGGCAGGAGGTGGGGGGGAAGTCCCAGCAAAGAATGCGTGATCAGTCTTCAACCTTATGATCAGGATTCAGCCAAAGAGGTGGTGTTACCCAAAGCCAGCGCTCATGCGGGCTTGCAACCAAAACGCTTTCTTGGAGTTTGCTCTCTTGCCCACGCAGGCTGCCGGGGTCTCCTACCACTGCAATAAGGTATTTGCAGAGGACGCGCCACCAAACCCAGCTCAGAAGAGGCATCTTGCCGCCACTGAAATGGAAACTTAAAAGCCTTCAAAACAAAAGCAGTGACTCAGCTGGGTATAAGGGCTTGGTGTAAAGTCAGAAATTGGCCTACGTGTGCTAATTCAACCTTACGGCATGTGTGCGGGAAGGTTATTCCTGCTTTCTCAGGGGAATAAAGATATTAAATGACTAGCTTTGAGACGCTAAACTAGCTGATGGCAGAGCTGGCAATAAAAAATAAAAATAAAAACCAAACCCTGGCCGTTGTATTTTAATCCAAACAGACCACGCCACACGAAACCGAGATTAGCACAGGCTCTCTAGTATCATTTAATGCCTACCACAGACTCATTGTCTTCGCAGCTCCCCGGCCAGCGCCAGCTCCGCACCACGCCCTGTGGTTTCCCACTGACGCACTGGCATTCCTGCCGAACCGCAGCCCTGCAACCCCATCCCGCCCCGCAGCCTGCACCCGGCCAGCCCTCTGGCTTTGCTTTTCAGAAGGCTAAGAGAATTAGGAACCCAAGGACACCACTCCGACAGCCTCCTCTGAAACCATAACAGTTTCCCTGTATGTTCCTTCAGCCCAGTTTCATTCATTTCTTTCAGAAGAGCAAGGCTGTAAAAGCCACAGCCAATTTAACTGCTGGATATCTAGGAAAATAACCTCCTTTGGGTATTGTCCCCTCAGTCCCATTCCACGAGTGTATCAGCAATGGCCCATCCAAAAATCTGCATCACCTAACGGAGAGAGAGCGAGCTGCCTGCCATCCCAATTGAATAATCAGCTAATTTTGGTATCTCAATCAAATCCTGATTTGAGAAATGAGGCCTCGTCTCCATATGAAAAAGATAAATCAATCTAGAACACACAAATACAGTTTTAAAAGAGTGTATCTATTCTAGATCAAATACAGATGCAGAACCCACAGCTTCAGATTAACAGCATCTTCCCAGTTTAGTTTAATCTACTTCGAAAGTGAATTACTCTGCGCTAGGCAGCGGCCCTCTCATTCTCCAACAAAAGCATCCTCATGCAGGAGCTACTGTGAAAGTAGCTCCTCGAGAGCAAACCCATGTGTAGATGAGGCATTGTTTCCCACAGACCGAAGCCTCTCGCTGTGCCTTCCCTCCCTAAAAGCTGTAAAAAGTTGCCGATACTGAAGGGCTGCTTTGCTTCACCTCATAGATTAGTGCTTCTCAGTGCCGGGTTACGCGACTATTCACAGCCTCCCCAGCCCAATGATATGCCACTGTTAGCTGAACAGTATCTTGCAGTCTGAATTTTTCTCCACTGAAGGCAACTTTTTGCTGCTTGGAAGGGTTTGTAAAATATCCTGTAAGTCTATGTTAAAATAAACAGAAGCAACCAGCATTGTCTCCAAGCAGGACCTCCTCGGCACATCTCGGAAGGCTTTGCACGAAGTTTCCAGCGCTCGACAAGGAGCATCTCACGGGGGCAACGCACTCCAGCTGATTGCACAATGACAGCAAGAGCCAGGAAAACTCCAAGGCTAATCTGAGATCTGACACTGACTCATTGTGTGGGCTTGGGCAAACCACTTAACCTCTCCGCATCTCAGCTTTTCTGCCCATAAATGAGGGTAATAATACCAAGCTCTGTCTTCCCCCAGGGACTGATAGGGAGCCTTGGGTTTGTACGGCACTTTGGAAACATGAAGTGCTACATAAGTGCTAAGTACCATTATCTAGAACTTTCACCGTCACCTCCACATGCGGTTGCAGCAGATGCTGGTGAGAAGCGGCCCACAGGGAAGACTCCAGCCAAACTGAACGTACGTGTCTACTCTGAGGTTTCACCAGGAAAACGTTTGAGCGGCAAAAGGGAGATTTAAAGCCCGCTCCTCCCTCCTCACAGAAACAGAAGCGATTTCTAGTATAGCTTTTACCCAGAGCAAGGGCAGCGCAGAGCTGTACAGGAGTCCATTCATCCCTTCCGACAGGTACGGCTCTCCTGTTGATGGTACAGGAGGAGGGAGAACGCCTCACTTCAGTGACCGTATCTCAAATCTATGGCAGTTCTCCATCATGCCTCCAAACATCCAACCAGAAAAACAGGAGCGTTTCTCTGAGCTCTTCTCTGAAACACCACCACACGCCCATATCTCCCCAGGCTGGGTCAATATTCACAGGAGAAGCATGGCTACAAGAAGCATCCAAACCTTTACACCACCCAGAACGTGCTTGCTCTAGAAGGCAGGCAAGCAACATCCAACTCTTACAAAGCGTGACTTAGCCCATGTCTTGCTTTGTTAGTTTCCCGACCTCCACAAGCTGGATTCAGGTCCTGCAAGGTGAAGGGGCATGAGAGTACACGACACCCAAGCTCCACGGGCTCCACCGGCATGTCCTAGAGTGAGGGTGGGAGACAAAGCGGAGCAGATGCCCCGCTGCTTCCACTTCACCAAAACCCTTGTTGTGGCACCTAACAACATAAGTAGACATTAAAGATGCTGTTGTTCTTGGACAACCGAGCTGGAGCTTGCCTGAAAGGTTATAGACACTGCACGTATCTACAAGGAGCATTTTGTCCTTAGTGTCCCCATCTCTCCCCACTTACCAGTTCACCTACCCTAGAAATTATTTGCTAATTCAGGTGTCTAGGAAAAGATGGCCCTGAAAAGCACTGATGACGACTAAACAGATACACAGATGGGCTGTACAGCTGTACAGTGGACATCTCATGAACGTGTTCTGCAATGGCACTAAAAATAGCAGTGTTTCACCTGGAACAGCAGTTGAGCCTCTCTAGGAGATGAGGAGGAGCAGGGAAGCAGAGATCTCTTGTAGGCTGTTATTATCAGTAATGAGTTTATTTTCAAATCAAAGTTGACTGTTATTCATGACTAGAAAGGGGTGGAAACTTCAAAACAGTCTTAAGAAAATACTTCGAAATACTAAAGCTGATTTTTTCCCTTCTGTGTTTATATAACACACAAAACCAGGGCAACCCGAGCTCGATCAGCTTTATGCTGTGTTCTGTAACAAGTAAGAGAAATTCATTAACTGACAAAACTGCTTTCTGTGACTACACCAGCAAATTAATTCAGTGGTAAGGACGCTTGCCAAGACGGTGAATTTTATGCAAGTACTGGAGAATCTTCATGGAAAATAAACTTTTATTAATTAAAGAGTATCATTTGCTGCTCAATGCAGGGAACGGAAACACATCACATGTTCCCCATCTCTGCTCAGAGGAGCTCCAACACCAACTGGCTCTGACGAACGGCTCGTGGATGATCTCCAAGGCAAAATGCTGAGACTAGTGCATGAGTAACAAACAAAGTTTCAAGAGAAATCACGATCTCTTCAGTGATCCTTAACTAACAGGAAGAGCAATTCATTTCGCTGCACGAATGATTAATTATAAATTATTAAATCCAGCTCTACTCAAGATACTTACCCAGGGAACCAACTGCTCCGGCACGTCAACAACTTTTGTTTTCTAAATCTCTGAAACCAGTATCAATTCAAAACACATACGGAGCCAGATTCTCCATGGAGGATCTGGCGTGCCCTTCAGTGCCCAGTATCTCCAGTCCTGCCTGGACCCCGAGAGGGGCAGCAACTCACCCTCCCCGCTCTGCTCTTTGGAGACAGCCTTTTTCAAAGAAGACACTGCAGTTATTTTTACCCTCTTCCCTCTCCCCCATCAATGTGAAACACACAGGGAAGCATCTGGAGAGCAACAGCTTACTTTCCCCATCCTTATCACACAGGAGAGTGTATCTCCCAACTAGGAACCTGGGGAGATGCCTGTCCACGAGCCCAAGTTTTGCTGCGTTACGTTCCTGGAGGAGGCAATTTCCTGCCCGGCAGGAAGGCGGCGGAGAGCCCTCGGCGGCTCCCAGCCTCCTGCCCGCCAGCGAGCAGCAGGCAGGGACGGCTGCGCGCAGGCAGGGGACGGGGGGCAGGGGAAGGAGAAATTTGAAAGCAGGAGAAAGTGCGGGGCTGCGAACATGCATCCGAACACAAAGCAGACGGAGGATGCGTGGATACGAAAATGGGATACGTTATTATTCCATAAATTAACTTAAAGCAACCTCAGCCCGTCCCAGACCTTTAATACCAGGCTGCTGCACATCAAGCGAGTTGGCTTCCAGCCTGCAAAATGTTTCAACTTCACTCAACTGAGGCAAGACCCACATTTTATTAAAACAGATTTATCTTCCTGCAAATAAACCTCAACAGCTTTTGCACCCTGAAGAAGCAACTTCGGTTTGCCATCTTGCCCTCCTCTCCCCCCCGCCACCCACAACAAAACATACATTCAAAATCTGATGAGTAAAGAATTACCAGTTACAGCTTTCTGAACCTTGCCCACGTAGGGCTGGTATGCAACAGGTTTCAGTGTTTGTTTTTATAATAAATAAAGCAAAAGTATGATGAGACAACTAAGCTCCTTGTCTGTCCTCTGCCTTCACTGAAGATGGCTTTTTATTTTGAGACTTAAGCAAAATAGTAAAGCGGTTAATAAAATAAAGGGCATTCCCTATCTCATATTTCAGCCTGTTCCAAATAATCTAGACAGCCTTAAAATATCCAAGATTGCTGTCAGCCGCTTAATGAGGCAATACTAATAAAAATTAAAGTGTAACCCCCCCCAAAACATACTTTACCCCCTTCTTAAATATCCACCAGCTGCCCCATAATCTCACTTTTCCTGATAAAAAGGAAAAAAAAGAAATGAAAAAAACAGTTTTCTAGGCAAGCAGCAAAACCTAAACAGAATTAAAGAAGCATAAAGCCCAACTTGAACAGCAACAAGTATGCAGAGAACAGTATGACCTTTCCTTATCACCCACTGACATGCTTAATCGTTTCCAAACAAAAAATGCTCTTTTCCGCCACTTCTTCGTACTGCGAGCATCTCCAGCGCCTGCGTGGCTGGTAAAGAGTTAAATCTCCCACTATCCCCTGCTGCCTGCGAAAAATCACGGAAACAATTGAGACATTGTCCAGTGAACAAGACTCCCAGGGACTGACATTTTTGTTTATGTCCCAGTTCTCAGCCTGTCAATTTTCACTCCCAACGTTAAAAGCCCGGCTTGCCCCAATACAGTCTGCCCTCCACTGAAAAGGCTCCACTTCATTTATTTTATTAAAGCTATGGCGTGTTTATGATTCAGAGCTCTCCCCATCCGAGGACCTGTTG
The DNA here is from genome assembly GCF_030463565.1 of Pelecanus crispus. NCBI lineage: Eukaryota > Metazoa > Chordata > Aves > Pelecaniformes > Pelecanidae > Pelecanus > Pelecanus crispus. The sequence continues at coordinate 10,970,013 of NC_134652.1, forward strand.
GTCCCATCCCCCTGCCTTCCTCGCTGCCCTGCAATAGCGACTGCCTTAACTCTGGGGAGCCTTTGCAATGCCTTTTGCAGAGCGATTGCCAGGAAAATAGCTACACTTAGGTTAAATACCAATGTTCGCTTTTTGCTGGGATATGAAATATGTATCACTGTACTCTAGTCCCTTAAAATAGCCTTTGATTATTAGTAGGGTAGAGGGGAAGGGAGTTGGATACTGAGCCAGAGCGGCAGGAACTTCAAAAAGAAAATAAATTTAAAAAAAGAAAGAAAAAAACCACACCCACTCCCGATACCCAGCAGCAAACTAGAAAATACATGTAATGGAGTAAAACAAACATCTCGGAGCAAAGCGGCGTTTTCTCGGCTGCTCCGTGGCTGCATTTCCTGCCTGCGTTTTCATAATGACCGGAGTGTCAGGCCCAAAATATATCCCTCTCCTTCACCGCCGCCATCCTCTCCCCCCCTCCCCGTTCCCAGCACTTTTTTTTTTTTTCGTTACGCTCTCAATACTTTATCTCCATGAAAAGCACACACAGCAGTCACCAGCTTTTCCTGTTTGCCGAGTGTGCTTTAACTATATCACACCCTCCGCCGCTGCGCTGGAATGCACAGCATATGGCATTGTGAAAGGGTTTACTGTCGAATAATGGCAGCAATGCAGTCCTGCTGGTTTATATCAAACCCTGTCACTCTCTTCACGGAGGTCTCTCTCGTGCTCTCCGAGAGGCGAGGTAAAACACACACATGCATACACACGCACGCTACTTCGAGTCTCACGTAGGACCTCAGCAGAAGCCCGCCTGGATCAAGACCTGCAAACTCAAGGCAAGGAAGATTGCGACTTAGAAAGTTGTGACTTGCAGTCACTCGTGATTCGCTTTGAATCTCAGTCGCCATAATGTCAGCAGGACTTTGTTATAGATAGATGAGAGGGCTGTTAGAAAGTTTTTAGCTCCTCACTGCGATTCCTACAGGCACAGCCAGCATGGGCTGGAGGGTGGCTACGTGCCCGAGACCCTCTTCTCCAGGGTGGCAGGGCTGTCAGCCTGAGGAACTCCCTGAACTTCATCCCCGGAGCACAGCTTCATCTTCCCCGCTTTCAAAAATCAGCACCGATACATTTGGTTAATGAAAACATCCACGTGAAAGCCAAACATACACTGCCACCTTTCACTTTGGGTCAAAGTTTCAAAACTGCATTTTCATTTAATTGCTCACAGGTTTGTTTTAGTGTGGGTTGTTGTGGGTTTTTTTTTTTTTAAGCAACTTTAAAAGAAAAGGACTTACAAATAAATAAATAAAGTGCTGCTTCCAACTGCAGTCAGGTTTAGCTAAGACGCTCACAAAGGTTATACTTCAAAGTGCTTTTTGTGCAGATCTTGAAATGCCTTCCCATGCCCGGATGCATTCAGCCAGCAGACGCTGAAACGAGTAGCAATACTTTTAAAGCCCATTGAAATGCATCCATCCACCCTCTCTTCATAAAAGGAAGCCTTACTTAACAGGCATTTATTATTGCTGAACTAGGGTTGAAAGTTCAGTGTCCTTATAGACCAAAATTATCAAGATTTCTGACTTAGCAGCCCACATTTAAGTCCTAATGAGCTATTGTACCACACTCACTGCTATTAACTCTTTGATGTCAGGAACTCATGTTGCTCTTTCAAACGTCTCACAGGTGTCCAAGGGAAAAAGCGCAAAGCTCACCTGCGCTGAAGGACAGGTGAGCAACTCTATTTTTTTTGCCTTTAGTCCCCTCCAGCAAAATATGCAAAGACAACTACAGCATTAAATATGAATGTCAAAGACCGGCTAGCCTACCAGTTCAGACTGTGAACTCGAGTCAGGGGAGCTGTACGTTGCTCCCAGCTTTGCCATGATCTCATGTGCAGAACACGTTACCTTTCTGGGAAAGGGATGGGAGCGTACATACGGTGCCTGTCACACCACACACATACAGCAACCGAACCACCGCTGTGCCTTGCACTGCACAGGCCCCACCTCTCCTGGACCTTAGCTCCTTGGGGCAAGGACAACAACCCGCTTTTCTGAGAGTGGCTTGCCTATTAGATCCCCTTAAATACAGGTGACAATAAAGTGATAATGAAATTATCCTTAATTTGCACCAAGCGCTTTGACCTGCTCATTGCACAATCCCAACAGTGAAACACAGTGCCTGAGTTTCTGACGTCTCTCTGAGGAGACGTCACCATCAGGCTTGGATGGTGCTTGGGTAGAGAAGTGTCCCTAATTTTCCAACCCCAGACTAAGGCACCCGATCCCGACCACCAGTGAACTGGAGCAGAATGATGCTTTAATACAAGAGCCATGAGCCCGGCTCAGTGCCCAGGCGAGGAGCAGCTGAGTCGGACAGAAAGTGAACAGGGCGCCAGTTCTTTGGTTGTTCTCCTCTCCCATCAGCGCTGGGGCTGCTCCCTCGCATTTTCTCACCATTTACTCATCCCGCAGATTCCTCAGCGCAGCGATCTGAGGTGGCCAAACAATCACCTACGCAGGAACGGAGCTTAACAGTCCATCTACGGTGTGAGCGGACGCTCCCTGGACGTGCTCCGGGCATGACGAGCAGAACAAGTTACTGCAGGGTGAGCTTCACCGAGCTCTTACAGCACCTCGGTAACTGCCCGGCCACACGCTCTGCTCTGGACACAGACGTGAGCAAACTTCACCTTCAGTCCAAATGGCATCTGCTACCTCACGTTTACCCCTCAAGGCAGCAACTGTGCAGCAACCAGCATGCCTCAGATTCACACCAGAGCTTATCCTAAGGTAACCTGTCCTAGCCATCAGAGCCCTTTAATGAGGAGCAGGTTACTTCATGTCCAGTAAACGACTTCCCTCCAAAGAGCTCGGCATGCCTGAAAAGCATCGAGATGGGGAGTCAACATGGAGCAGCTACAGCTTTAGCAATTCAAACCCTTGCTTGCTTCATATTAATTAACCATGTAGACATGCCCAACATGCAGCAACAGAAGTCCTGCCGCCAGGGAAAACTCTGTGCGCTGCAACCATTTGGGGTTTTCTAATGATACTGCTTCCATGCAGCTGCTTGGCAGGAAAAGCGTTCACGGTCGTAAATGCACACTAAGAAAGTCTGGAGGCTTTCAGGTCCCTTCACTCTGCTTTCCTCCATAAAATGCCATTTCCTTATTACAAGGCAGTCACATCCCCATAACATGCAATACTGCCATCACAGAGCTCTGTAGGCATACAACGCGGCAAAATTTTGTTGTTTTGTCTTTCTTCTCCGCCACTATCCTTCCAGCCAGGGGAGGAGACCACGGAGATTTCATGCATTTCCCAGTGGGTAGATGAGCAACAAGAAGCCAAAACCCTCCTTCAGGGTGTCTCCTTCTCCTACAGCCTTAGCCCTGGCAAGAAATATGTCAGCACAAGGACAAGCTCCAGGGGAGAAGAGCTAGGGACACGCTATTCCTTCTCTCCCTCCCTTTCCTTTCTCAGTACTTGCTAGCTGGGGCACATGCAGAAACCATGACCACCTCTCAGGAAGGGTCTTTATTTCATATAAATGCTCAATACAGTGCCCCAACTCAGAAAAGCGTCACTGTACAAGACAATACTTGGAGCACACACTTAAGTGTTGTCCTGAACACGGATGGACATCAGCTCATGTTTAATGATTTCTTGAATCAAGGCCTAAAAAGTAAAAAGGAAGGGGAAGGGGAAGCTAGTTTCCACAGTAATAGTCGAGAAGTCTTTGAGTCTTGCCAACAGGAAAAATGCGTGTTAGAGAACCGCTCGCCTCTCCTAGGAAACTAGCACAGACCCACCTCTTTCTCCAGGCTAGCACTGCAAGGCCCAGGGACACCATCAGATCCTTAATTTGCACCAAGACGAAGGTACAGGTGTAGGGTTGCAAAACAAACAAACAAACATCTCCCACAAACTAAACCCAAAGATTTGGTTACTTCTTATTTCCATCAGGGAGGCTAGTCAGAAAGCACCCTTCCTCTTGTATACACACACGTATGGGTTCAAACCATGCATGCCCAGGACCCGCTACCAGCCTGTGCCTCGTTATGTACATATCATTCCTACACAGGCGAGCCTGGCTGCACAACTACGGCTTGCTGGGGTAGGGGAAGGACTGGCTCAGCTTCCCCAAACTGCCTAATTTCAAGAGATGAGACCTAAGGTACATCTGACACAAGCACTCATGGATATGCAGGGTCTTAACAGCACCAAAAGTAATATTTCTCTAAGGTCTGATACATGTTAAGATTTTAGGTTTAGATTTCAAAAAACTACTTCAGTGTCTTTTTTTTTTGTTTGTTTTTCCTGTGGGGCTGCAGGTTTGAGGGTTTTTTTCCCTCCAAAATGCAGGTGTGGAAATCATCAGTTTCTTTAAATCACCTTGGGAAAGTTACTTAACATCTTTCTGGCCGTACTGGTAAAACAGAGGAGTGAGCAATGTTTCCCCATCTTGGGAAAGTGCTGAATGATTTTGCTCACCAGTATCTGTCAGGTACAAGTGAAGCTTCAAGGCAAGGTCCCCTGGAACCAGACCCCTGCAACCAGCCCGTCATGGATTCAAAGCAAAGTCTGTTTGACAAAAATTTCTAGCTTAGTTTTGTGAAATTAGGCACAGAATATTGCTTGGGGAGAGATCAGGGGTGGGAGACTGCTTTATGAAGGCATCATTGCTTGTTATTTGCAACATCTCTAAGGGCTTTCCAAAATGGGTCTGCCCCTTGCCAAATAGGTCTGCACAGGACAGAGGAGAAAGCATCCTTCCTTCTCTTTATGCGGTGGCTTACTAGGCAGCTCCAGTTCTTCCACAGGAGAGAGTACAGATGCCTATACAGTCCAGAAAGTGAAGTATCCCATGAATAATCTAATCCCAAACCGCATGAACTGGTGAGAAGAGCAATGCTCCTGGGCTTGAGCAACTTGGCAAACAAATGGTCCTGAGCCCAACAACGCCAGCTTCCTTCCCTTCTTTTTAATGGTAAATATGTGCTGTTTTCTTTACTACAGCACCTGGACACAGCACACAGACCTTGTTTAGACAGAAAATAGGAGGTTCCTATTCAAGTGGGCTCGTCTGCATGGGGAAGTTTTTGTGCTCAAGTGTGAACTGAAAAACGCACAAGAACTATTTCGAATTATCTCTCCGTGTGGACACTGTCATTCAGCACTAAGAGTTTCTTTGTGAGATTTAGCTTAATCCGTTTCCAAAGCAGATTGAGCTAAGCCACACAAAGGACCTCTTACTGCTGAATAAGAGTGGCCGCATGGAGAGATAATGAGGAATGGTTATTCTGAGACAGCTACTTCGACTGCATATTTGGGCTTTTCCACTCTGCGTCAACAAGCCCAAAGCCGTACTGGAGAGGGAAGACTGTGGTTTAGAAATTTGGGCAAAACCAGTAGCGGGGCTGTATCATACCCGTTAAATCTTCTGCTCTGTGCACGATGGCTGCTCCTGCTCCAGCCGGCACGGGTCCTGGCTCCAGAGGAGGCTGCATTATTCAATACCTACTTCTCTAAGCTCCAGATTGAATCCAGCCACGAACCTCAGCTACAGACAGGGTGCGCGGGGAGAAGGACCTGCGGCGAGCGGCCCTGCCAAGTCTGCCACCCTCGGTACACATCATCTTTGATCTGACAGGCCCACCCATCTGGCTCTTCAGCATCACCCGGCGCTGCCGCGGCTCTTCACCCGCTGCCAAGGCTGAGCCGCCGCGCATGGCTGCTGCTGCAGTCCTCGTGCACACCCCGGGCTTCGGGGACAGACCGTCTGCACTCTCTCCATTCCTCTCGGCACAACCGCTCTTCTGCGGGAGAGCTGATGGCTTGCCGATATTTAATTTTAGGCCCAAGCAAATCCCTAGAAGTTAATTTAACATGCATGTTCCAGCATAGCAAACTGCCGTGTGACTGAATCCAAAACACAGCTTGTGCTAAAATACTCTCTCCTAAACCATCTTCCCAGTGTAGGTTTCTACCTTGAAATGCTGCTCTCTGCAGTTTTACAGTATCCCAAACTACCTGGTCAGAAAGGGCCAGAACTTAAGACACTCATATTTGTGTTGCATTTGGGACATAGTGGCTATTTTATAAACAAAAGATACAAGACTGAGGCCTGCAGTAGATGCACTTCCAACCACACTGAAGGCAGCATAGTCACGTCTTTCTTAAGGATCTCTGACGAGCAAGCTTTCGTCTTGCTTCCCCCTCACCCAGAGAGTTTCAATACTCAGGTATGTCAGAGAGAGATATACCAGATATATTTTGGTGTGCCGTGACAAACCAAAATGCCAAATCTCAGGGCTCCAGCTCAGGAGCAGGAGCTGCAGCACAGCCCCTCCAGGAAATCAAAACGGATGCTGATTCACCGCAATATCGTGGACTATAAACCTGCCGCTTCAGGAGGACTGGCTGAGCTGTCTCCAGCAACGTCAGAGAAGCCCGGCCCTGCCTGGGAGCAGGGAGCACTGCAGCCGTCTCAAGGCAAGCCACCCCGGTACCCGTGAACCAGAGGGTTCCCTTGGGAACCCTCACAGGCACCGAGGACCAGGTCCTCCCAAAGTCTAGGCCCATAATTCACAAGAAATGGATGCTCAACAGATTGCACGGAGTATATCTAACACCCCTACTCATCTGCCTTCCTCTGGAGCAACGCTTAGGGTTGCCAATTCCTATGATTTTATAGCCAGTCTAGCAATACTTGCTGTTTTTCTTAAAGTGCAGTAGCCTTCAAGTCAAGCGTTTAGGGAAGAACCTCAGCCTCCGCTTACAGCACACAGCAAGCTCCTAAACTGCTGTAGAGGAAAGTTTGAGAATGAGCGGAGTATACCCTGCAGGCTCAGGAACCAAAGAACAAATAAAGAGAACACAAAATGTATTATTTAAGAAACAGAAAACAAACAAAACAACACCAAAAAAGCCCCCTCCACCAATCCTCATGATCTTTTGAGGCCTGACTCATGATCCTAGAACAATTGGGGTTGGCAGTACTATACATTTTACAGCATTTATTCACAGCTGAAAAATCCCAACATCCAAATACTTCAGGGTTCTTGGAGCTACTCGCAGATCTCCTGACTGCAACCGGGCGTGACAGTTCATCCCAGCTGCCAATCCAGCCCCAAGATGTCTTCTGAAGGTGCTTTAGTGCGGACTGATGTTTGCAGAAGCATTAAATTCCTGCTCACTTCACAGTAAGAGGTACAAGCCTGCACATTTCCCCAGTCCCAACGTTAAAACAGGGGGGTTACCTCCAGTACCTAAATAAGGTCTGCAGAGGACGGACATTGTGCCACAGAATAAACACAACAGCATGAAGCAGTCCCCTAAAGTCTGAACTATTTTGCAAACATATCAAATTACCAAGTGAATTACTTTTTAGGAGTCCACATTTCTTCTGTGCTCTACACAAACCAAGCACTAGGCTTCCCATTCATACTTAGTGGGTACTGAACATAACGTCTGTGTTTTATAGTGATCCATCCAAAATAATTTTATTGGGCTGCTGGTAGATGAATTCTATACTTAGCCCTGAACATTCAGGTCTGAACACGGATTTTTTTTAACACAACCCTTCCCAACGAAAAATCAAAAGGAATTAGTGGTGAAAGATTTAGCCACAAAATTCTCAGCAAGTTTAATTTGTTCTGTGGCTTAATTCCATGCAGCTCTGAAAATTCAGGACAAGATGTTTACACACTTTTGGGCAGGTACTAATGAAACATTTTGTTTACTTTGCAACTGCCAAAGCAATTAGCCAAATAAAGTATAGAGCATTTAAAAAGGAGAGAGTCACTAAAGGAGCTTTCCAATTAAATCTGCATGGATATTTCTGCAGCGTGAGTCCCGGGCATCTGTGTGTTGGGTCCATGCACCAAGGCATGACTTACCTGCCATCAGGGACTGCTACGGTACCGGTACGGCTCCGACACACAGCCCTCTCCTCCTCCCCATGCACGTGCCCCTCTCAGTACCAGGCACTGGCATGAATGACAGCTCCTTCCCCCCACAACACCACCATGTTCTGCAACTCTCAACACATTCTGCGTACTCAGAGGATCGCCCTGCAGATCTCCAGGGACGAGGGTGTCCCATCATGGGCACACGTGGCCTGAAATCCAAGAACATCTCAAGAGGTTACTGCAGAGGAAGAACAGCCTCTCAACAACAAAATATTAAAGACAAACAAAGCAAGAGCTTTAAAAGCCCTCTCGGGGCACTGCGAGTGGAAGCTGCAAGATGGTGCTTCCAGATGGCTCCATACATACAGGACCACGCATACATCTGGATGCACCCCACTTCTGGCCTGTTTGAAGGGACGCTATAGGTGAATTTTAAAACCTAGCTAAGATAAACCTCATGATTACTTGTAGGTATTTATCTTTTCTTTCGAAGTGCGTAAGTGAAAACCACACAGGACAAAGAAATCAAGGACCAGGCAGGGCAGACTGCACAGCTTCAATTCTAACCACTGTGGGAAACTACTTCTGATCCCTCCAAACCACCCAGCAGTCCCAGACACCCGCCGTCCACGCATATGGAAGAGGCTGAGAACGGAAAGTATGTTTCAGATGGTTTTGCCTTCAGTTTTGCTTGTCATACTACGTTTTGAAAACACATTTTTACCTCCTTAAGCAAAAAAAAAAAAAAAAAAAAATTAGATACACTACTGCATAGTGATTCTTTGTTCTTGGGGATTCAGTCTACTTTATGGCTGTGTTCATTACATATTAGAAAACCCAGGCCAAATAGTACTAGAAGTCCTCCCCCAAGGTAACATTTACATTTACTTCAAAAGGCCTCCCTGAAGAAGAAAATGCAGGAATTTTTTTAAACCTTTAACTGTTCTGTAAGAAATACACTGTACCAAACCACCACCATTTTGGGTTCTGAATGTTTTTGCCCGGTACAAAGGAAGCTAAAAGCAAGCCTCTGTACGGCCGAGACAGCAGGAGGCAGGAACCTGGGACTGGTCTTTCACCCATACTCCTGCCCAAAACAGGGTATGGCTGAGTCAGAGTATTTACTTTGCAGAGAACAGGGAAGAACAGCACTGTTTTTCTCCTTAAGGTTGTAGGAATGCATGCATAGATAAAAAAGATTTTAGAGCTTTCTTTCTGTAGTGAGCAGATTTTGGAGATCCTTGCACAGACACACCATGCTCATTTTCACTTGCCTGTCCACACCACAACAGAAAATTTTCATGTGAGAATCCCACTCCTAGGGCACCCAGATCTCATCCTTATCACCACGCTGTGGGCACACACATGGAGCAGATCAGGTGCATGTTGAACATGGAATTTCAGGACAACTAGCACCCCACCCCCTTGGAGGAGTATGCAAGGCACCCAGCCGGGGTCTGCTTTACACCCAAAAAACTTTCTGCTAAGACTGTTTTACAAAGTCTTAATTTCTTCAATGAAATCAAGGGTCAAAAAAAAAAAAGAGGGGGAAATAACCACAAAAAGCCTTAAAAAAGTCTCAGCCTCATAATAGTACTATCTGCAGGCTGAATTAAAAATTTTGACCTAGCAAGCTTAATAGCGTACTATTAAAACAATTTTTGCCCCAGTTTTCTTTCACCTTTGGACACAGATAAGCAGCATGACTGTGCGAGATGCAAGAGTCTTACAAGACAAGTGAAGCACCTAAATGCAAATAAATGCATTGGTCTTAAATGGAGCCTCATGCTGTACCTTCCTCAAGACATGCTGAACATAATTTCAGTTTAATATTCTGTTTCTCATTATGGGCCTTAGAGACTCTCTCAAGCACCATGAAAAGCAGTATTAACCCAGCCCTGAGCACTGGGGGCAATCCAGCCAAATTATTCATGCTGGTCTTTTGCTTCCATTTTTGTAGTCTTAACTTAATGTTCTTAAACAAATGTGAAAGGAGGATGGCTGACAAATAGTACAGACTTTACTTAAGACATTATAGACGGCCATGTTCTGCAGCCTTAGGTCATTAAGCTAAAAACCTGTGTGGAGGCCAAGGGGAGTTTCATCGGAGCTGGGCGCAAAGGCTGCAGCCCTGACATGGAGCTTGTGGTAGTCACAGCCAAGGACTCAGATGCAAGAATGTTAAGGAAAAAAAAAAAGGAAAGGGGGGCGTGGGGCGGGGGGAGAAGGGGGGAAGAACCCCCACACACTCTGCTTTCCTCTCTTTGTAATCCAGCTATAAAGATTAGCCTCAAATGCTGATTTCTGGGATAGGGGGAAGATAAGAAATGATTTGCAGGTGTTAGCGTTTTTCTACAGATCTTCAGGGCAGCACAACTGATTTCAAGACGAAAAACTGGCATAGGTACACTTGGCGGGTAGACAAGACACAGCAACGTGGGTGAGAACCAGTTTCTACCCCTATACGTTACACTCGCACAGAAACATCAGCACGCCCGTGAAATACCCCTCATTGTTCCAGAAAAAGATTTAATGGCGTTTTCATGTATGCAGAAAGGGGTGTAGCGCCTCGTGCAAGAGCCGCCAGGTGCCAGGTGCTGCGGGCAGGCACAGCAGCGACGACCGGGGACACCAGAGAAGCCTGACGCATCCCCGGCCAACTGGCATCCGCAGCCACTTCGTCCCCCCCGAACGCCGTTACCCGCTCTAACTTTATTTACCAAAAATAAGACCATTTTTAATCCACAGAACGAACGTGGCCTGGGGCGGATGCCAGGAAAAAGGGTGGGAAAAGCTGCCCCTTATTTATTTATTTTAACAGAACAAGGCAAAACAGTTTGCTGCCAGAAATAAACATTAAACCTTGCAGACACACACCCCCCCCCCCCCCCCAAACCCCACTGCTCCCCCCCCTTACTCCTCCTCCTCTCCCTCCAACATTGTAAGTAGCACAAAAGATCACATTACAAATGCCAGCTGTGGCTCTTTTGGAAGGTGGCCTCCATCTCAGAGGTAGTATATGTTCCTCACGGCCTAAGTGGTTGCTATGGTAAATATGCTTTTTATTGAACAGCAGAGTGAAACAGCTTTTAAAGAGACCCATAAGAACCCCAATAAATGGTCAAAATACAAGGCAGATCAACCTCAGCCTCCCTGGAAACAGGTTTCTCTTTATTTTCCAAAATGATCGTGATTTTTGATCCCTTTTTTTGTGTGTTTGTGTTGTCCACTCGCTTCCACCTTGCCCACACCCACGTGGAAGGGCTGGAGAGGGCTGGGGGAGCCGGGACCCCACCCAGCCCCCCGGCACAACGAGCTGCTTTGGCGTTTAAAGCCAAGAGCCCGCGCTCCTACACATCGGGAGGCTTCAGGGACGGCAGATGCTCAGCGCTGCTAAGCACAGGTGATCCCCAAACTCAGCCTGCCCTCCCAGGCTGCAACCAGCCCGGAGAAGCCTCCCGCTCCCTTGCCATCGCCTCCCGCTCCCTTGCCATCGCCTCCCGCTCCCTTGCCATCGCCTCCCGCAAGCCCGACGCTGCTCTGCCACGCCGGCCCCAGAGCCCCGGGAACGCTCCCGTCCCTTGCGCCGGTCCTCCAGCACGGCAGTAGAAAAAGAATCAAAATAAGGAAGATACTTTGATTAATTTCTTATTACTAAGAAGGTAAGGGCAGGTTCTGATGGCTGTAGATTTCTAAATAACCAGCCAAACATCTTTTCTCTGATTTCTTTCTCCAATGGCAGCCCAAGTGGATGGGAAGGAAAAGCAAAGTCATTCTGAGAAAGTGAAGCAAACAGCGCTAGATATCAACTAAGCAAATACCAGTCCTGTGCCTATCACTCTCTGCTGTACTGAGGGATGCTTTAGAAGCTACGGACTCTAAAAGATAGGAACCCTTTTTTCTTTAAGGCATAGCAAAGGGCTTAAACTTCTCAAGTTAGAGACAGCAATAGAATAAGCAGCTCCTCAAAAATGTTTAGTATGATTTTAGATTTGTAACAAAACAAATGTGCCTCTTGGATGATCCACCAGCTATGTCAGCTTTAGGCTGTATAACAAAAAATAAAGAACAAGCGAAGTTTCTTTTCCTGGGATTCACCTTGTCATCCATTGGTTATAAAAAAAACCAAAACAAAACAACAAAACAAAACCATGCAAAACTTGATGATAAAGTATTTCAGAAGAAATATTCTAACCCACTACATGCCGTCTTCTCCAGAGGTAAATTTCCCAGATGAACGCTCAGAGCCAAGATGCTCCTTAACATTAGATGGCACTGACACTGGCTATGGGTGAGGATGGGCCAATGCATACCACCCCTCTTGTCTAACACCATACAAATAAACGGTTTCCTTTTAGACCTCTATGGATGCTATTTTAGAAAGTAAAATAAAACCCCAAACCCCTCTCATGCAAATCTGTATTGAAAATTTCAAACTCAACATTATTTTTACAATAGAAGCAAGAAAACTTAACCAAGAACAGAAAATTTAACTGATAAGTTAATTTTTAAAAAGCTATTTTTAGCAATGCTTCTTATTATAAAGAGAGTTTTATATTTTGCAGGTAAGTAGTAAACATTCAATAACACTTTTTATACTAAACGGGAAGTCATCACAACACAAAGGGACATGTGTTCTTTTGAGCTTGGCTCTGTTGAGCCTTCACCCAGGTAAAATGCTGACCAACTCTCACAAACTTTCATTCAAGATTTTGCAGTCATAAAAGATTTTTTTAGTAGAGGCTGTAGAACAGGCTTGGGTTTTATTTTTTTAATGCTTTCCAAAAGTATCTCGTCATTCTCTTCTGCTCAACATTGTCAGATGTGTAAACCAGCCTGATTGGACTTCACTGCCACTAAGTAATTCTGCAGTGTGTAAATTTAGAGAATTTTCAACTCTCTGCTCTCCTGTGAGGCACATGAATGATAATTTCATAAACAGCCCAGCAATAGCAAATGTATTCCCTCCTTTTACCATGGGCTTGTTAGGGTTTTTGTTTGTTTTGAAGTATTTCTCTTTTGGTTTGTGTAAAAGAAAACTGATGACAACCAATGCCATTAATGACAAATGCCTTTTTTTTAAAACAAAACAAAACAAAACAAAGGAAGAACATCTTTCTGCGTTTACTTACAACAATGTGTGCTGGAGATGGAGACCTAGCATCCTTGAGGGCTTGTCTACTCTGAAGGCTCCCTGCCTGAACATCAAGCAGTGGCCATTTCATCTGCAGATACTGGATGGAGGAAACAAAAATGGGGAAAGAAAAATGAGTTCAGAAAAGAAAGGCAAAAAAAATAACAAATCTTAGGTAAAATGGGTAAAAATTTATAAATCAAAACTTATGCAAGGAACTGAAACAAAAATTAAGACGACTTTGCATGTATGTGGAGACAAAATCTGTGTAGAACACTAACAATTTCATACTGCCACATTACAGTTCAGGAATAAGAAAACAAAGCAGACTGCAAAGACAGTATTACATTGATTTTATTAATCATAGCAAATCTAGAAGAAGAATAAAACCCACACAGAAACAAAATACCAAAACCATGGAGAGGATGGGACAAGAGAGGGGAATTGGATTATCAGTCAGGAGAGGGAAAACACTTCTCGTGGGTTAAGAATATGATCTCATTGTTTAATGGGTCATCTGTCAGCCTTCTTTCAACAAATGCACCATGACAACTCCTCCAGCTTCCCAGCGCTGTACGAGCCCTAAAGGCAGAGGTCTACCCCAAAAAGAGCCAGTACTGCTGGGTCTTAGCACCTATTTTCCCTACTTTTCACCATTTCTGGACGTCACCATGGATTATTTTCTTCTTGCTCATCATCACCAGGAGAGGAACTTTCTGTCGGACAACCCTTAACGGACTTGCACAGCGTAACTTATTCAATTACAAGGCCAAACTTAATAAGCTCTCCAGTGATGAAGTCCAAGACAGAGTACAGCCTGGTGCACTCGGGCTCAGCTGCGCTCGCTGGCCAGGCGCTCAGCGGTAGCCACAACTTCTTTATGTCACTGTCATCGGCAGATAGGCTGAATACACGCGGGCAGTGAGTCTGGAGCGTAAGGGGGTGTTGATTCAAAAGCAAAAAAAAAAAACCTTAGGTACGCTTCAAGAAGGAGCAGAACATTCCCACAGATTTAACCGGCATCAAATATCAGCTAAAACTTCTGCTCTCGGGCATGTGTGTCCTCTCGCTAAACTCACTGGAGGAGCCATTGCACCCCAGCCGGATTGCACAGCGGACCTCAAGGCTTCCACCAAAGGCGAAGTCTCGAGCTGGTACCCAGATTGCTGTATCAGAAGTGCTCAATTCTGACCAAGAGAGCAGCCCTGCAGAGAAATTAGTTAGCCCAAACAGACTTCTGCGCAATACATCTAAATATAGTTTCAGCCCAAGCTTTTCTCTCTGCATGGTGCTGCACTGTGCCAGTTAGGCATACTGGTTCATACATGATCTCTAAAAGCCCTATATCGTGCTGGAAGAAATGCGTACCGCCACATACCTTCAGCCCCCTCCCAGAACTAAGAAAAGCAGCTGTATGCATAGATCAGGCCATTGCAGAAGATCCTATTTAGCACTACAGTCTGGTTGACCTAACAGATCTAATCCTAGAAATATCTGGAGAAATAGTTATGTTTACCCGTCCCTTTTTTTTTTTTTTAAAAAGAGTAATCTTGAAGGAGAACCACACACAAACAACCCCCGCTTCCCCAGACGAACAACAGAAGCCGTATCTAAATCTCCATGAAGGAAGGAGGAAGATCTGGTTCCATGCTTTCAGCACATCACTATCACATTTGCTCATGTATGCAAAACATTCGCTAGCATGCAAGGCCTGTTTGCTGGAAGACCCTGGGCACCGAGGTGACCAAAAGCAGGAGTCAGCAGGAGGATGCATTACCAATTCCCATCGCTTGGAGGGCCTGAGATTTCTGAGCTACTGGAATGCAAATAAACAAACCCATACTCTGGATTTGTGCCCCATACGAGTTCCTCAAGTTCCAAGAAGTCTTGTTTTTATTCATCTTCACATTTGGGATTTGTGCAATGTGGACCAGAATGTTTCAGCACTTCTTAAAAACAAGAAAAAAAACCCAAACAAACCAGAACCAGTCTACCATAAGCGACGTTTCTAACTCTTATGACTCGATTGTAAGCCTCCAGACATTTGATTGCTTGTATCAAATCCCTGATCTTCAATATAGGTGACCACAACATAAATTTTAAAGTTGAGATGATGTTAAAGTAACTTTCTAACCCTTTGTGGTTTCAAAAAAGTGCTTAAAAATGCAGTCCAAGTGCACAGAAAATGATCCCAAAACCTAAGCCGACTGAGAGCTTCTTAACTTGAGGGGAAATCGGACACATTTCAGATTTGCAGACAGCACTATCAAACAAGTCAACTGCTACATTTTTAGAAGTCCATCAGTTATCTTAGTGATCGTAACATCACCACGTAAACGGGTGTATGAATTTGCAGAAAGGGTCCTGATGGATCACAGCTACTACCATCTTCTTCCGGTTTTCCAGCCAGCTAGTGAAGTATTTTTCCCTTCTTCCAAGGAAAAAGTCCTCACAGGATGTGTGCCTCATGGTACACAACTCTTGTTTCAAACTCTACAACCACTTTGGAGAGTAAGAAGTTACGGCTACCACAGCTAAAGCACTTACAAGAACCTGCCAGCTCATCCGATGGTGTTTCAGGAAATCGCCACTAAGCCATTACCCACCAAAATAAACCAACCGCCCTCATTTTTCCATGACCACTCCATGGTCACGAGCAACCCTGGAATATTCCTACAACCATGACAACCCATGAAGGCATGAAGGAGCTCGGGTCAGCGGCTGTCCTAGAAGACAGGCCAAGAAACACGTGGGCTTCTCTGAGACTGCCCCAAGGGCAGGCTGAGGCACTGACACAGCAGCATGAGCAAGCTCGCATCAGACTCTGTCCAGGCAGTAATTATTGCAGGGATTACAAAGCCTTTGGGACTCAGTTCTGCTGCTTTTTACTAGCAGTAAATGCCCTTAGAAGAAACAGAGCAAGAAGGTATGGTTGCTCCTGCTCCACCTCGATCTCACAAGAGCCCGTACTTCCAGCGCCGATGCTCCCACACCAGGCTGACCAGCCTATGCGCAAGATGAAAGTTGCAGAAGATCTTACTGCTGCTTTGCTTTTCTGCTTTTAAAACCCTTAGTTTGGACTCTCAGTAATGTCCTTCTCTTACCCACCCCTGCCAAAGAGGATCCAAGAAGTCTTACAGTGCAAAGGCTTAAAATGCAGCCAAAGCTGCTTCCCCTCTTGGACATGCACGTGGAGCCCAGCGGGAATGGTCCAAACCCAGAGGGCCCAGTTTGGCACACAAGCACACACACAGTCAGCTTTCATTTCCAATGGGTAATACACCAGTGGGGGAAAAAAAAATAAAATAAAATAAACAGTCCCCACAGAAAGCAGTAACGTGCAAGGGTCAATAAAGTAACTTCCATGAGCTCTAAGTGGCCAGGATCCAGAGCAGCATGCCAGCCCTGCCAAGGGCAAGATGTTCTGTCCATCAGATAAACTGAGAGGGCCGGAGTCCACAGCCAACGCCTGTGTCAAGCTAACAAATCCACAGCTTCAATGGTGGGACATTTGCAAAAGAAAAGAAGTCCAATTTGCTGGCTTCAAAATGCCAGCTCTGTTGATAAAGTATGAAATATTAGCATTGTTTAAGGTGACGAGCCTGACTCAAGGCCTCCTCATCCAAGAATTGTCATGCCTGTAACACAATATTGATGTGGTGGCTTATAATTCTTACTTTACATAAAAGCTTCATTGTGTGCCAAATTCAATCTCCACAGGCTACCTGAGCCACAGATTTTTACGAGTCTACATTTCAGCGCTGCGAGTCTACAATACACATAATTTTCAATTATGTTAGGGCAGAACAGGATCACTGCCTATATAACATTACTGGTTGGAGGAAATGAGACTCAGCCCTACTGCCGAGAGAGCTAACTGGATCCAGATGGTGGGCCGAGCGAGGCAGCCGTCCGAGGGAGCGACGTCGCAGCAGCCGCCCCCTCCACAACTCTCTCCTTCACGATGGAGGGAGACGCCAAGCCCTCGCCGGGGCTGGTGCTGGGAGGATGCTTGGGCAGGGGGGTAGGCGCATCGCGGCGTGGGGTGGGCGAAGGAAGAGAGGGGAGAGGCGTGATTGCTTTCGCAGCTTTACTACTGCTGCCCTGCGCTGCGATATTCTTATTAAAGAGGAGAAAAATTAAGTCCTGGTACAGCGGAGAGGTAAATCCTTTCCTTCCTCAAGCAACTAAATAGCAGGAAATCCTCCTCTCTTGGCCCTAAATGCAGCTTTGAGCCAGACGGTTCCTCTGATTTGCAAGGAGTCCACAAAAATCCAAAGCCGACTTTCCCAGCCTTCTGACACTGCTTTTACATTCCTGCACCAGGGGGGAAGGGTAGGAGGGAGGGAAGTTCCCACCATCCTCTCCTGCGAAGGCTGGACACACGCTCGCTCCTCTCCTGCTTCTGTGTCTCAGTGTGGAAATTAGGAGTTGCCTGTACAAACATTGAACTTTTCATCAAATTAACTCTAACAAATCTGCACAAATTATTTCAGAGCAAAACTGTTGAAATGGGCTCTGCTGGCCTGCTTTTAACATTTTTTAAAATAATGTCATCTTGCCATAAGAATTTTATTCCCTGTTTAACAATATGATCTGATGGGGATCATTAGCATGTGTGTGTTTAAAAAAAAAAAAAAAGAAAAAGAAAAAAAATGTTTTATGGCAAGTCTCAGAGAGCTTAAGCAAAATAATTGTTAAGCTCCAGGCCTCCGCACAAAAATTAAAACACGTATGGGGCGGGCGTACTTGAGAGAAACCAAAGCTTTTAAAAAGGCTGTTAAATTGTCAGCACAAGGGAAAAGGCAAATGATTTGAACAGCAGAGATTTTTTCTTTTTTTTTTTTTTTTTTGGTAGAAGGGGAACAAGAAAAAGCCACCCCTACCCTCCACTCCTGTGAGCAGCACATCCTCACCTCCCATCTGCAACCAGAAGGTCCTGCAAAGCACGGACCCATCGAGAGCAGCTCTGCATGCCCACCCCACCACATACCACCCAAAGCAGCCGCCCTTCCTGGGCACCGGCAGGGCAAACAAACATCTTTCCCAAGATTTCACAGCAGAGTTGGTCAAAAGCAGCTAAAATTCATATCCAAGACTAGAGGAGTTTGCTGGAAACTCTTACTCACACCAGCAGCCACCCCGCACGCCGGGGCCAGGCTTGCAGCAGCGCGGTCCCGATGGAAGGGATGGCACAGAGCTCGCAGGTGTTTCCTGCGGTGTCCAACCTGGAGCTGCTCCCTTGTCACACTATTGTTTTCACTGCTGGAATGCGCTACGAGTTATGTCCCACAGCGTATAAATACATAAATGCAATTAAAAAAAAAAAAAATACACTGTATTTTTAAACAGAGGGAAAGCTGCACAACACTTTCCAGCTCATGTTTCCTGCAGCTGGTGCTTATTAGCTCCCAGGAACTGAAACAAGCAGGAGCAGGGCTCCTGGAGTCAGCTTGATGCCACAGGCCTCCAATACCTCTCCTAACCATGGGACCACATCTCCACCTTCAGAGTCTGCACTTTCTCCCTGGATCTCAACATGCCATGCAGGCGGAAATATTTCTGATCCCAGTTTTGCTGTTAGTCTCTCCCTTGGCCAGCACTGCGGAATCACATGGAAGTACACACCTGGACGTCAACTTTGAAGGTCAGGAGTTTCTCCAATATTTAGTTAGCAACTCTTCTGGGAGGGGAGCACCTAGACAAATTTTAACCAGAGATAATCCAGTAGTAACACAGGAGAGCGCAATGCTGAGGGGAGGGCTGAGATTTATGGGGAAGGCGATAGGCATGAAGACGGAGCTTAACAAGACTGTAATTGCTCTCTGCGGACAGGAAAAATAGTTGCAAGGGAATACTCATCTTGGTACGTACAAAGAAAGGTCTGCAACCTACCAGTGTCCCCACTTAAGTCAGAAGGCAAAACCTCTAAGGATTTAAAAATAGACCCTCAGCTTCTACTCCATCCCTTAATTTACCTCAACCCCTTATTTTTGGTCTCCAGTTATCACCTTGTTTGTACAGAAGCACAGTGTGAGAGCAAAAACTGAAGGATTTATTTTAAATAACTGAAGGAGATCGCTGAAGGAACTTTAAAAGGACCTCCTATTTCTTGCAGATCTGCAACGTCTGGAATTTTTTGTATGAGAAGTAATAGACACCACCCACAACGTTCAGCCCTTCTACAGAACATGTAACGTACCACGATGAGGCACAGGGGAGCTGCTCAAAATGAGAGCAACAAGGCTCATTTCAATGAGACCGATCCTTTCAACACAAAAGATTTCCCCACAGCATTCAAGAAATGAAAGCATGAAATTGTAAAACACGGAAGTATTTATCACGTATCTCTATTTTTTTTTTTTTAAAACTAATATCACCCTTCAAACTATTGCAACACTGCAAAAATAAATGATTAAATAAAATACATAAATAGGGAAAAAGTGGCACAAAAAAAAAGGAACTGGTAAGTGTCGTGTGCCTGCAGACACAGGCACATAGGGCGTTAAGTCCTCTTCCCAATTTAAAATGCCACTTACTCACCAGCACTGGTATCAGCCAAACCATCTTGTGATATATTCCTGAACAAGACACTTCTAGTACCTTGAATTTCCCCATTATTGAGAACTCGAGTGACCTTGTCTCCTTCCCTTCCAGTAAAACACAAGAGTCCCTGAAACAGGGGCCTTGAGTTGCCCATTTTAATATTTTGCCTGTGCCTTTGTCACATTGCTGAAGCGCTGCTAGGGCATAAAAAAGGAGAAGGCAGAGTCCTCCGCAGCCTGAAAGTTACAGAAATGTGTTAGTGATTAAACAGTTCGAGATCATCTCAAAGAAGGGTTGCCTGAAAGCAGAAATCCCGCGATCTGGAAGGGCCTTACTGAAGGCAGAGAGCAATCTAAGGTGATGGACAAAGAGGATGCCCGTTTTGGGGTGGAACAAGGCACAGAGAAATAGTCTGAGCCCCACGGGCACCTCAACAACTGCAGTTCCCTCTTGGGCAAGCAGTCAGACGGAATGGAGATAGAGGAACATCCCAGAGGCACCAGATCAGTTGCTTTCTCCTGACCTAATCACCAGGCTCCGTGCCCTCGCGGCGCAGACAGCTCTTCTCCCGCATCCCGGATGAGATGCAAGAGAACAGCTACATCCCATTACTGCTACTGCACATCACCCTTACTTACACAGTTCTTCTATACACAGTGATAAGGGCACAGAGGAGGCTGCCGTGGGAGAGAGCTAAAGAGAATAACCAGAAGCTTCCTTAAAAATTATTGCCTATGAAAGTTCAAGCAAATTCAGATAATTATTTGCTCATTCTGACACGGATGAAAGGCATTCTTGCCATCAGTTCTACTGAAATACTGAAGTAAAACAGGTTTTTTGCTTCTAATGAATGCAAGGTTAGCAGACTACAGTTCTAGGATAGCTAATCAGCTACTACAGGAATTAAAAAATAATTTTTTAAGCTTTACAAGAGGAAGAGTGTTCATGTGACACAGAAGTACAGCATTACTCTCTGCTGTTCACATGGTATCTCAGCAAAACAACTGCAGGCAGTGTTTCTCGATCCTGGGTGGAGCTTGGGAAAGCACCATTACTTTTTTCACATTTAATTTGAAAGCCTCCACAGCCCTCACTGCACAAATCAGCAGGCTGGCTGAGTACTATTTAGATGTCTACAAAGTACTGTTCCAAAAGACAGGCACAAATAAAAGCATAATTTCAGTCGAGGAACAAGAACAAACTTTTTTTCTACTTACTTTAAGCCAGCAAAAAACCAACTTCTTCATCTTCAAAATACTTTCCCCAGATTTTCTCTGCAACCTGTTCTGTTCCACTCAAGCATAGAGCTTCCATTAGAGAAAGAATGAGACAGTCATGAAACCTCAACAAAGTCTTTCTGTAGATATGGCTTGTTTAGACTCAGCAAAGCTAAACCAGCCTCCAGGACTCACTGAACAATTTGATGCAGAGACCCACATTTAATTTCTCTTCCTGGCAATCTCCCAGAGAATGAGAGAACAATTGGTAACTAGTGTTTGCATGAAGTCCAAGAATGCATTTTATGGTCTATAAAATATAATTCCTTTCCTCCCCATTAAATAAAGACAGTAAAAATATCTGACAGCATGTCAGAGACAAAGATCATGGCACTGAACTACCTCCATTGTAACAGAAGGGCTGCTCCAGGGGAACCTTGCCTCCCTTAAAACTTTCCAACTCTGTTAAGAGCGCAACTCCATTTGTAAAGGAGGTACTATAACTTTAAGCTTTGCAACTACCTTTTTTAGTTTGTTTTTTTTTTTTTAAGGAAAAACAAAAAACCCCAAAGCAAACCAAAGTAAGAGAGCTCAGTGGTCAACCAGCCTGGTTCTGCTTTAGTATTGCGGAACGCGCGTGCCCTGTCCTGCTCCCCTCTCAGCCCGCCATGTGGATTCGTGGCACAGGACAGCGCGGTGCTGTAAGGAGTAAAAGAGCCCTCCAAAACTTTCCCCCATCGTCCCATCGCTTCCACCACTCGGAGTCCGGCGCAGGAGTTACACTCTTCCTAATTATGGGAAGCATTAACCAGACCCCTTTGGTACCCTGGTGGTAATGCCCATCAGGAAAATAATCTCTAGATGACCAGGATGCAAAACGGCTGCTGAATTGGTACCACTTTCCACTGCGCGTATGTGTGCAAAGAAAAAAATACAGACAGAGGTCTATCTTTGTTCACCTCTGTCCTGGATCAGTCCCACCTGCCTTCCTCATTTGTTACCATCATCAGAGATTGACAGTTGCCCAATCTGTTCTCTCAAGTGTTTCCTATTTGTAGGAGGAAAAAGAGTCTGATTTGGTTTCTTACGGTATGGAGGGACGGCGGAGGAGGAGAAGCAGGGCCGGGACCGGCAGCGGGCTGGCCGCGCGGCGGTGGCCCTCAGCAAGGCAGCACCGTGCCCCGCTTCCACAAGACCGAGAACAAGTGGTTTGTCACACGCTGTCTGTGAAGAGCCATGTGAGTTCAGAAGCCTTGGTTTACAAAATCTGAGCCAAAAGAGGGTTGATGGATAAAGCGCTCCGCACCTCCAGCTATCAGAAGCCAGCAGACGTGCAACAAGAGATGGGAGAAGGATGCCCTGCCAGGCACATCCCCCTCCAAAGGGGCCTCTCAGACTACCTGGGTTGGGTTTTTTTTTTCCCTTCACTCTTTGATCGAGAGGCACGGGTGGGTGGGATCCCAGAGTAAAGGTGCTACAGGAGAATTTAGCTATTTGCTTGTTATTGTAAGGTCACCTAATGGGGTTTTACCGAGAGTCATATTTTCTCCTGCTGTTGGGTAAGTGAAACTCATGACTCGAATCACTACCACAAAAATTCCTGTCGATGTAGCAATTCTGGGTGAACTGCCGGGAGCCACTCTCTAGTAAACCCAGCAAATTTCATACCGAATTTCCTGTCGCCTCCCTTGTGGTTTCCATGTGCGATTGGGTCTTCAATGCAACAAGGGGTTACTGCAGAATAGATGGCTCCAAGGGTTTCAGGCCCTCGTGAAAACCAAGAACTTGCAAAATTCTCTTTCCCTAGGGTTGGTAACTTTCGTCTATCTTTCTTTCTTTCTTTTTTTTTTTTTTTAAAACAAGCCTGAAAAGTTAACTCAAAAATGTAACCCTAAAGGCAACCTCAGGAAAAAGTCCCGGAGATAACACTGAAACCAGCAATATTCTGACCTCCTAGGAGAAGCTGGGAAGGTTGCTGTTGAGGTTATTTTGTTTTTCAGAAAGCCTGCCTTGGGGGGGAAAAAAAACCAGCAACAACAAAATACCCAACAAACTTTCCACTGCATCATATCCTGGTCCACATTCCTCACTGTAATCTTTTAGCTCAGATGCGTGGAGATGTCTTTGAAAGATGTAAAAGAGGTCGAGAGTCCCCTCAGCTAATTGCGCTGGCTGAGAAACAGAACTTGTGGGCTGGGGTAGGATGTGTGTCAGACTGACCTTCTGCAAGACCAGCTACTCCTCTGAATAAAACCCTCTCGTTGCTTCCACCAGAATCCTCCTGCCACTCAAGTATCATCTTGCTGTAACAAATTACGC
Source organism: Pelecanus crispus (assembly GCF_030463565.1). NCBI lineage: Eukaryota > Metazoa > Chordata > Aves > Pelecaniformes > Pelecanidae > Pelecanus > Pelecanus crispus. Next base: position 10,993,147 of record NC_134652.1, read on the forward strand.
CTAACCCAGGATTACAGCTCTTTCCAAATCCCTCCTAGAGAGCCAGGAAAGAAATGTTCCCTCCCAGGATTCGGCACCAGTTGTTTCCCCTATCAATAAGCCTCCTATTTGCTTCTCCGACGGCGTTAGTCCGTGGGACCAGCAAGACCGCTCACGCCCATTTTCCTTCAAAACGCAAGCTGGATGTCTCAATTGTCCATCAGAAGAGGAAAAGATGAAGGCTTGCCTTCAGGTACCCATGGAAAAGACACCCCGTCTGGCCAGAGGCAAAGCTGACTCCTGGTTAAGTAGGAAGAATTATATTTAGGCGGAGGACTAAGTGAATCATTTGGGATGAAAGCAAAACCAAACAAATGAAGCATTCACTAAATCTGTGCTGTCACCTCTTGTTCCTGGGCAGCCACCCCATGTATTTATTTTCTGGTTTCCTCCAGAACCACCAAAACAATGCAATATGCATTTATGGTATTTAAATGAAGTATTTTAAAAATATTCTTAGTTGAATCATCAGCCACACAAACTCTTCCTCAAGAACAAATAAATGTTTTTTCTTAAAGGAGATGCAGATAGAAAAGATGTTAAAACAAATATGGTCCAGAATTGACATGACTATGAATTATTTTTTCCGATTTAAAAGGCACCCCACTGAAAAGAAGCCTAATTCCTGTAAAATCCAAATAAAGGTGTGGCATGCCTCCAGAAAGGCATTTTGAGTTTGCAAGTAATGGTAGATTATGCATTAACTTTAAGCAACTTGTGTTGAACTGGCATATTTTAGGGACAAAGATGTACAAAATATACTACTAGAAATTTTGGAGAAATGTTCTTTTTGTTTATTCAGAGAGATAAATTTTCCTCAGTCAAAACAACTACACTGGCACATCCACTAAAGAGACTAGAAACAACAGTTACAGGGCTCAATGCGCTAACACAAAATAATCCTTCCAGTTTTAATGAATTGGGAGGGGGGAAAGGAAAACCCCACTTTTTTTGAACAGCAAATCGAAATCATACACCGCTCCATGTATCTATAGGAAAAAGAAAAAACATACTTTCTTCTGCGTAGGGAAAAATGCAACGTGCATGAGCCTGCATTTTTCCTCTTAGGGGTGGGGGGGATCATAATTTAAAAAAAAAAAAAAAAATCTGTGTAGAAATGCTGGCTGGGAGGGGGCCTCTGTCCCAGGGAGAAGGGTATCAGCAGCTCTGCAATAGCTCATGTCCTGGAGGGACTCTGCCCCATGCGCCAAATTCTTGTGGTTGTGGAAGAGGTTTGTTTTGGAGAGGTGAGGGTTGCTTTCCTGCAGCAATCCGGCGGCGAGCACCTAACTCATGGCCCCAGGGGAGCGGAGCCCACGCTCCGCAGACAGAACGCGCCCGCGCTCCCCAGATTTGCATCTGTCACACTTTCATGCCACAGCCCCAAAGTTGAAACAAAGGAGTCATCAGAGCAGCCCTGAGCGTATAAATCTGTAAATAGCTGAAAATGTTGCTCTTGTTGCTAAATATAGTGCAGGCATTTTGAACTGGCTGGCCCACAAGGCAACTTTTGTATTTATTTATTTAAAGGACCGTGGTTTGGGAACACCGAGTGTTTTTTAAGCCTGTTCATGTGTATTATGTTCCCTCTCTCTATATATGAATATGCACCAAAAAAAAAAAAATTAAAAGGAACTTAGCAGGTACTAGAAAAACAAGTTCCACTTAAAAGAGACAGAAAGCGGAGCAGAAGGACATTATGTGGCTTTGTAACGGGAGCGAAATCTCCTATGAGGATGGTACGTGGGGTTCATACAGAGTTAAATGCAGAACAGCTCCAAGCCCCCACTCCGATAGAATTAGCAAACGCCCTGCTCCCGATGGGAGCCCTCCCGGGACCGCGCACATCCCCGCTCGGCCGTGGGGAGGCCAGGGCTGCCCGGGATGGGGGGGACCCCGGCAGCCCCCCTCGGCTGAGAAACGCCCGCGAAACGCGGCGAGCCGAGGAAAGGGCAGAACGGGGGTGCGCAGCAGCTCACCCCCCCAAGCCGGCACAGGGCAGCCTATTTGCTGCCGAATCCCGGGATTTGGGCACCGGCTCGCACTTTGCCTTCGCAGGAAGGTGAGAGCTGGAGGTGCGACGAGCCCGTGCAGGAGGAGAGGGCAGGAATCCCCCGGGAATGGCTCCGGGAGATGACAGCCCAGCCCCGGACCACCCAGGAGCCAGGCTGCAAAAGAGCACTCACCTCCGGGATGGGATGCTCGCCCAAAGCCCAGCGCCCAAGCCAGGCGCCGGGGCAGCGGCACGGACCCCAGGGGGACGGGGGGCTCCCCACGGCGGCTCGGGGCGAGGCCGGGGGCACAGGCCGGCCCCCCACGGCCCCGCTGGGAGAGCCACGGGCAACGCGGCGGCACCGGAGCTTTCACACGCCTGCGCCAAGTGCCCTGCACCCGCAAGTGTCAAATGAGTATTTTAGGTTTTAGCCTTACCTGTAACTGCTAAAAAAGCAGTAGCTATTCGAGGTTTGTTACAGCTGTCTTAAGAAAAAGCTGCTTTTTTTTTTTTTTTTAAGCAGGGCGGGGGGGGGGGGGTGTGGAAGGGGCTGCATTGACAGCTCCACTAGCCAGAGGCACTTTGCAAGGAGGAAAGTAGAACTCAAGATGTGGGCAGGCCTCAGGTTTCAGAGCCTCAGGGCACATCCAAGAGACACCAACCTATTTACTGAACAGCCGGGGAAGCAAAGGCTCCAATCTTACAACAGTTTATAATCTTATTGTGGACACTTATATTTTATAAGTTCTCAAGGTTGAAGAAACTGGAGCGGGGAGGGACGTAACAAACCGTGTCAGCCGTCTGGCGGGGTTTTGCGAGGCGTTGTTATTTTTTAAAGATGAGGTAGGATGACTGCATACAAGGGTAATTATAAATGAAGCGAGTAAGGATCAATGAGCTCCCTTTCATAGCAATAGCTTATTTATTTATTTTAAAAATCACGACACGGAATTGCTGTTCTATTTCCAAGTTTAACTTTGTCCTAGGTGGAATCAAGAGGAAGAAAAAAACAGCTTCCTAAACAGATTTTTGAGAGCATTAAATTAATTAATTTTAGTCTAGTCTACCCTTGATTGGCTTAGAGTAGACTTGGTAGTGTAGGTTAATGGTTGGACTGGATGATCTTAAAGGTCTTTTCCAACCTGAACGATTCTATGATTCTATGATTCTAATAGACCGAAGAGCATCTGAGCAGGGCAGTAAGCTGAAGTCAGTGTTTCTGCGTGCCGCACAGCTAACCCGATAACCTCAGCGGGGACCTTTCGTCTTAACAGACCTGCACACAAGAGGTCATCGCAGTGCACCCTGCTCCCACTAAGGAGCTTACCTCTCACACGTAACATCAGGCTTATTAAGCAACGTGTGATGATACAATAGCTGCTAATCTACTGAAAATTATTATTCTTTTCCTCCTGCCCCCCCCCCCCCCGCCCCAAGCAACACAGGGATTTGCAATATATTGTTTGCAGGGTGTTACCTGAAGGGCAGAGGGAACCCAAACTGCCCTGCCCTCCCCACTCCCGGGGTGATCCCTCCTGGGGAGCATTTCTAGTGATGGCTATCAGGGGTAGCACAAGTATTGTAGAAAAATTCCTCTGACTGTGTACGGGTTTAATCTGAATAATTAGTTGCATTTTGTTTAAAAAAAGGGGGGGGGGGGGGGGGATAATTATTTGTGCAGCGAGCATTAAAATACAGGACCTCAATGCAATCATCCACCACCTCTTCTGCTGGTCCAGGAAAAGATAGGCAGCTCCTGCAAGACCTGCTTCAGGCTGTCCTTCTGTGGAGCTGGATGTTTTGCCATCGCTGCTGAATGATAACTGGCTCAAAAAATAACACGCCTCACCGTCCCTGTAGAAGGAGCCCTGTGGTCTCATCCAGTGGGGTCATTACCCGCCGGAGCATTCCACATTTCCTCGAGAGGGCACGAATGTCCTGAACTCCCACACACTTCAGAGCAGTTAATTCACTCAACAGGGTAAAGTATTCAGGTCAGGATTTTTCCAAGAAGCCATAAGGACTTGGGTGCCTGACTGGCTTTGCTTCTTTGTGAATACCATCCCTTGCACCGGTGTTTTAAGACCCACACCGAAGCTCTGCTCAAAAGGTCAAAAACTTACAAAAATATAGTGACTAATACTTTTTTTATTTTATAAGTAAATTTACAGAAGTCAGAGTTATATCAGACAAAGTGCTTTCACTCTCAAAGTAATACACTCCGAGAGGAGGTTTAAAATTAAAGCCATTAACTTTTCTCCTCATCCGAGTCTCCTATTTTGTTCCAGGATGAAGAATACGCCACTGTCTGGGGACGAACGGTACCCTTGGTGCATCTCTCTCATAAAAATGTGTTTGAAAACAAATGGAGCCCTTCAGTTTTACTTTACTCTAGAGTTTAACACTCACATCAATCATTCCACATATGTACACACCAAAATACACTGCAGACAAACTCATATCCTATCAGTCCCACATAATGATGCTTTAGATTTGTAGATATAAAATATCAGTCCAATTCATCCACAATTGTCAAGCACCTCGGCGAAGTTACTGCAGTCTTCAGTGTTTTACCCCTCAGAAACTCTCATTCCAACATCATTACCACCAATACCAAATTATTAACTACTTGTGACTCTCCTGTGCTGCCTAGTAACTTCCACCTCATAGCCCAAGCCACGCAAAAAAGGGCCTGGCTGTGGTCCATCATGCAAAGCCATACAAAATTCCCCACCTTATTTGCAGTGCATTGAAAAAAAGAAAAAAAAAAATAAATAAAATGAAAGCAACCCCCACACACACAGAGAATAGAGGCCACCAAAATAGCAGAAGATGGCAATGGAAAAATGGATGGAGCAGCCATTCGCCCACACATGTCAGGAGCATTTCAAACAGAAGTGGGAAGGGAATTAAAAAAAAAAAACATGTGGCATGGGGAAGTCCATACTATCCACTGCACACTTGGGCAGGGAGTGGTTAGAGATTTTTTTTTTTTTAACTACTATTAAAAGAAGGGGGGAGGTAATTGTTTGCCAACAGACTTTAGCTTAATCATTTTGAAAATGGAGAAAACCCAGGAATGACAAAATGCAGGCAAGCTGCGGGGCAGGGCTACAGGGCTGCAAGGGTGCATTCGTGGCCACCCCAGCTGCTGGGACCATCGAATAAAGCAGCTCCCTGCACCAACTGTCCCGCTGCTTTCTCCCATGCGGGATGAATTAAAAAAAAAAAAGTAACAAAATAAAACGACAAGCCTGCCCTTCGGTAGGGCCTAGATTAATTGCGAATGCAAATGAAGCCTTTCTGCAGCAGTAGGGTCCATTTCCAGGGAAATGCGTGCACTCGCCTCTGTTTACTCCAGCTCCAGCAATGCAGCACAACCTTCAGTCAAGCTATTAACTTGAACGTTGAACTTCACAGCGCTGGCTGTCTTTCTCAGCCATTCTTTTGATGTTACCTCCAAAGCAAAAGATCAAAGACTTTGAGTGTGGTGAGGGGAAGTCCCAGGCTCTTAGCCTACCAGCCTGTGATATATGTTAAAATCCTGGCCAAAAGAGAGAGCGAAGGGAAAAAGAAAGGAAAAGCTAGCAAAGAAAGCATCCTAGCAGAGCGGTGACACAAGGAAGCGGCGCAGCAAAATCCACGTGCCGCGTCTACCTGGGTTCACGACCCCAGAAACAGGGCTCGTTTCTCCGTCGCTGCATTTTCTGGCAGTACTGGATTGCTTCCTAAAATCAGCAGCCCCCCCATCACCCCTTCTGATGCAAAGCCGCACCTTGCATGCCGCCCGGAGAGACGGCGGACGCATGCCAGCAGCACATCCCTAACGAGAAAAGCATCCCCAGTCGGGACATGGTGCAAACCCGTAATGTTTGCAGGATGGGGAGAGACGACACAGGACCAGGGCTCCGCGAGACATTGAATTTCCACGTCCGCCACAGGCTCCTGGGCCATCCTGAATGAGTCACACGAAAATAAACCCTTCGCCTCAGCCTTCCTGCTTGTAAAACGCGGATAATATTGCCCTGCCAGGATAACAGCCTATTCTTCCTTGTGGGGCCCCGAGAGGCGAGGGTGCTAAAGGCCGCGCTGCTATCTGCAGGGGTCCAAGTCCACACACCCGCGCACGTGTCGCCACACCCCGGGCAGGAGGGGAAGCCCACGGCCGCCGCGCGTCCCGGGGACAGGCAGCTCCCACATCCCCGGGCAGGCGCAGGGGCTGCTGAAGCTGCGCGGGGGACAAGGCGGCTTCCGCCACATCTCCCCACCGCCTCCCTGGAGCGGATCTGGACGCCTTTGGGAAGGCTGGTCCTGCAGGAAAACATCTAGAAAGTAATTGCTTTTCCCCTCCCTCAGCCTGTTGGGTTTTTGGTTTTGGTTTGTTTTTTTTTTTTCATTTGGGGGTTTGGAGTTTTGTTTTGGTTTTTGTATTATTTTTATTTTAGCCATGTGTTTAGTAGGGGACAGGAAGGGGGCGATTTTTTTTTATTTATATAATTTTTTTATTTTAAGAATCTGTCCAACCATCGTCCCCTTCCTGAGCCTTTTTTTGGGTTTATTTATATTCCCATAATACACAACAGCATTCCAGATTTAGATGGTGACACTTGGTTGACACGGTCAAAAGTGGATCCAGTGCAGCCTGTCTGCCAAACCAAGCCCCTCATCCATCAGCTGAAGTCCTTTTACTGCAGGGTCATGAAGGAATCATGGACTGTTTTTCATTCCTTTCTACCAATGTCCCTCCTAACTCTAGAAACCAAAACCCTCTTATGCTTGTCAGCTCCTCCTCTTCCCCACCCCCATGAATTCAGCTCTTGGCATTCACCAGCATAAAAAGCCATGGGATTCAAAACAGAAATTCTTCAAAACAGAATTCATGGCATTAAGCAGTAAGTAGGATATTCTGATTTTATTGTACTTTACTTACTCCTACTTAGCTCTAATCCTCACTCCCTAGACAGGGGCTCGCTCTCGCTCTCAGCGAAGTCGATAGGAATTTGGCTATTGACTTCAATGGAAGTGGGATCAGATCCTCACATCTGTTGCACAGGACGAGCAATATGCAGAGGAAAAAAAAAAAAGGTGGGGAGAGAAAAAAAGAAAGGGGGGGGAGAGAGAAAAAACTCAACACTAAATTGTGAAATGATAGATGACCTTGGATCAGGATTGCAAATAACGGATGCAGGGGAGCTCTGAATCTGCAAACCCCAGGTAACGCCGCCAATTCCTAGACCAATTCCTCCTTTCTTAAAAAGGCAATTCAAACAACTACGGGGGTGGGGAACAAACTACAACAAAAAATAGCCCTCCAGCCACAGTTTCTAATACAAAAAGACCAGCCGGCCTCTCAGCAAAGCTTTTTCAAGGCAAGGAATCCCTCAGCTCCCTTCCCAGCCCTCCTCTCCCTGGGGGTTCGGAGCACAAGGCGAGCAGACCAGACAGGCACACGCCAGGAGGCGGCAGGATCCCGGGCCGCAGAAGATGGAGCCGATGGAGCAGTGTGAGAAGTCAAGTACTAGTTGCTGCTCCACAGCACGAGAAGGATCCAAGATAAACAAGACCTAGATCTGGAACGTGATCCTGCCCTGCGTCACAGCCCTGCGATAATGCACCAGGAGTCAGGATTTCTTGGCATCAACCACGCTATTAGCAATAAACAAGCCGGTTCTCTAGAGCTACAAGGGACGCAAAGGGAATTGGGGAGGGAAGGAGGGAGGAGAGAAAAAAAAAAAAAAAAAAAAAAGAAAAGAAGAGGCAGAATTACCTGTGTATCAGCCAAAAAACTACATAAAATGAGTATGCAAAGAAGCCACTGCCAAAGCTAGGATGGGAAGAAAGAAAATGAGATACTGAAACAAATCTTATACGCTTCCTACCTGCAGAGATGCCATTCAAGAATTAGGCATCTTGGCAGAATAGTTTCTCCTTGTGATAAATAGAGGGCAGCAATGGTAGCTTACAAAGTGACAGCCCCAAGATTCAAATTCTGCACCTAAATCTTCTTAATATCATCAAGAATTTCAAAGCCCTCTTAAAAATACTAAAAATAAGTAATATATAACAGTCTAGCTGGCTCTCCAAGATTCCTGAAGTCTGTTTGCTCTCTGCACTCCATGGCAATCAGAACAGCTACTGTCCCTCTCCATTTATACTCTGTTTCAAGTCGCAGTTCTTACTACGTGCAGTACGTTCACTGTGCCAGAAAAATCACGCAGCTTGGAAAAAGCCATAAAAAGACTGATGAAACTGGGAAGAAAAAGAAGGCAGGGATAATAGTTTGCTAAAAAAGTAAAGATGACATTTGCGTTCAGACAGGAGCTAACACAGAGCCTGTAGTCTCCAATGCACCCAAGCACTTAAGCACCTGCTTAACTTTTAAGCTGAAGCAGCCCTGCGGGTTGCAGCGTATTTCAAGTTACAGAGGTGCTCCAAGGCATGGCTAGATTAGTGCCCAAGCGGTGCTGGCCGAGTCGCTAGCATTTATTGACTGCACATACAGCAGGAAGAGCTTTAAAGCTGCACAGCAAGTGGCTTTCGAAGCCATCAGACCTGCAAAGAGAAATCAATACAATTTGCTTTAACTACCCTGTCTTCAAGTTGGGTTTTTATTCCTGACCCACCTTCTCGCTCCCCCATCCACAACTCCCCAGACACTCAGGTATTGGCACCAAGGGAAAACCCAGGTCAGAGCAGAGAGATGTGATGGGAACCAGAGGAGAGTGTCACGTTCCACTTGCTCTAACACCCTGTAAAAAGTCACCTCCTGCAACACACAGAAATTCTCACGGACTTAAATCCCTTATAATCCCATTTAGCAGAAACAAGGTAGAGCAGTATGCTGGTGCTTACAACATTTTAGTCTTTCAGAGAGTACATTTTGTTTTAAAAAAAAAAAAAAAAAACCCTGCTTCTCTTGAAAAGAACTTGAATGGAAGAAATTTTAAACCTGAGTCAAACTTCTCTGTGAAGGCACTCTTTGTTTGCTAGGCTTTTTTAAGGAAGTTCCAGAGAACAAACCCTCGGATATTTCAACTCTTCCCAAATGTGATTATTTTTATAGCGGCCAGTATACGTGCTACTCTAGTTCATATGTACAAATAAACGTGCTGAGCTACTATTAAAACAACAGCGACTGCAGTAAGACTTAGGAGCATCTTCTACAAGAATATACAAACACAAGCAAAATAAAACATACGCTGCTTCCCAAATTAAGAGCTGCTAATTGTGTTTACAACTTCTTTCCCACTGGGAAATGCTATCTGTGGTCCAGCAGTCCACCTTCCCCTCTCCCCTGCAGCAAATGACCTACCAACTAAGTACCAGCTTTATGCTCAAGTTGGTCAACTGGGTTTTTGCTTAACCCACAGGCATTTTTCCTATTTCAAAGTTTCTATTAACTCCCTACTGATGTACCCTAAAAGAAGTTTTAAGGGCTTGGAAGCACATAAATAAAATAGACTTTGCTGGACCAGCACAGCCGAATGAAAGCCTTTCACCTGCAGTGGTGGTGATAAAAATTTTAGATGCAGCCGCACACATGGCCCCTCCGTAGACTTAAGATAGCTGCGATTTCCAGCCACTCAGCAATCTCCTGGCCACTGAGCTGCCTTGGTTACACTGAGACAAGCATCAGGACAGGACCTGGGGTTTGGGTTGGGTGTTTTGGGACTTGGTTTTCTTCTTGGTTTTTTTTTTTTTTTTTTTTTTTGGCTGTAGCAAAGCCCTTTTTAGCTGCAAGGCTGAAAGAAGCTGCTAGCCTGTACAGTGATGATAAGAAACCTGGAAGAGGAGAGGGAGATAGCAAGGAAGAAAATGTGGGAGGAGGGAGTTTGACTTGATGTGAAACCCTGAAGCAGAAAAATAAAGGTTTGCTTCAAAGCTAATGCTGTGTACTAAACCCTCTGCCCGTTTGCTCTGCAAGGCGCGCACCCGACTACAGACAGGCTGTGCCTGCAAGGTGGGAACTCTCCGAAGAGTGACCAGAGAGATTGCTGTTTTACTGACAAAGTTCAAGCCACTAAAAAATGGATGAGTGCAAAACTGACCCATCCTCCATGGTGTCACATTGGCAAACCCAGTCAGAGCTGGTTATTTGCCCCTTTCTAGCACCCTACCGCTGACTTTGCACAATAAAAGTTGCTAAAACCAGACAAAAAAATATTCAACACACCTGTATTAATTTCCCCCCCCCCCCCCCCCTTTTAGTCCCAAAGTGTTTTCCACATGTAAATGAAACTCTCACTGTGAGGAAGTGTCTAACAGCAGATCCTGTTTAAAAACTTACTACAGAGGCTCAGGTCAGGGCTCTCATGAAACATCCAGCAATTAACTCTTTTCATACAATTAATTTGGCAAAAGAACCATCAATCCTGCTTTCGCCTAATACAGCTTTCTGCTTCAAACCCTGCATAAAATCTTAAGCTGAGAGCATTTTAGGTACTGTCTGGTCTACAGAGCAATGATAAATTAAGCAGTGCCCAGTTGCATGAGCAAAATGAATACATGGATCTATTTAAAGGATACTGACGTTAGTGTAAGGGGACCCTGCAGATAATCCCAAATTTTCTAATCCCTTATGCTTTCCACCCACACAACAGGATTAAAATCCCCGTCCCTGAGACCACTCATTTAACAGAGCATCCTCTCCGCAGCCTCGCCGAGCCCTGCACCATGGCTCTTCGCTCAGCTGTGGGTCTCAGTGGGTAAAACTTTGTTCTGTTCTTGATCAGTAATCCTAAACAAACCTGTACCTTGTTGGTACCAGATTGTTCTATTCTGCTTTTTCTCAGGCTCACTCTTTTGTTGCATTTAAGGCAGTTTTCTTCCCTTGCAGAGCCCCCACCGCGTCTGAACCTCCCTGGGCAAACACAAACTCGGGTTCAGAAGCCCTGCAGTGGGTGAAACACCGGGCAATGCTCACCATCGTCATCGCTACCAACAGCGGCGAGAAACAGGGATGGAAAGGCTACCAAAGGCATTGTGTATCATCTTCCCAGAGGAAGATGTTTTCCCTCATGAAAGAGATGTCGATATACCGAGAAACATACAGATTTCATAAAGGGAAAAGGAAGGGATGCCGATCTCAAAAATCAAACACACATTCTCCGCATCCTTTATTACAGACGTGAGGCCATTTCCACTTCAGTTCTGCTCAGATGGGATTTCTCATACATTTCACACACAAAAATCCCAGTCAAAGTAGGACTTGCGAAGAGACAAGAAAAAACACACCATATCCTTGGCAGCTTAAGATCAACTTTGCTAACACTCACTAAATATTCTTGGCAAACCTACCCCGTAGCCTCTCGTGAAGAGGCAAACCCTTCCCTACCATTTCCCGGGCAGACATTCAGAGCCCCAGAGCAACACAGCACAGACCTTTTATTCCTGCTCCCCCACAATATACAGCAGGGCTTAACATACACGGCAGAAACACTGTTTGTTTGTTGTTACAACTTGTGCATATATTTACAGAAGACAAACTAAACAATTTAAGACTATTATCAGGGGAGAGATCAATTGGCAGCAGACACTTTGGAAAGCAACATAGAAGTTAGTTATTCTGGAGCAAAAAATTGAGAAAGAAAAAGCTTTCTTTGCACTGTGACTCTGCCTCATCAGCTTTAAACCCATTTCCCCAAATCACATGGTTGCCCACAGCTGCAGTCAACTGGTTTCATTTCAATTCTGATTCGATTCTATGATTTTAATTTCCCTTTTCCAATAATGGTCAAAATTACTGGCAGAAGCAATGCCAATGATAAAACCATCCCCCAAAAATCTAGCCTAATTTACTCTGATGACTGCATTTGGACAGGGATCTCACGTTTATTTAACACCACTGAGGCAAATGGTGAATGCCAAGGTGATTTACAAGTAGTGCTAATAGATGCAAATATACCTGGCCAGCAACCATCAAATACAGGCCATCCAGATACAGATACAGCACATAAATATACAGGCAGCAAATATACCAAAGCTGCGTGTCTTGAAAACACTCTCCTTAGTGATCTGATGGCTGTTACTGGCTCTCCGCAGCATCACAACCATACCCCCAAAGAAGTGAAGAGCTATCCTATAAGCAAGTGACACCAAACCCCAGAAAGACCCATGTGGCTGGCACGCAGGTTGAGAATAAAGAAAAAACATTTTGTTGGACCCTCACTCAGGGTAGTCAATATCAAATCTAATAATGTAATTTTTAACTGGATCCAAGTCTCTCTTCTTCCCACTGTGAAATCACAAGCATTTCAGTCAAAAAGCCTAATGATGTGGTGACTAATGTAAAGAAAGTCCCTTTCACATGCTTGACTTTACCCCAGTATGTAGAAATCAAAACCCACCAAATTTATCCAAATATAAACGTACAGCACACAGGCTCCTCTGCTGAATTTGGTAAAGAAAACTCAGCTGTCACCCCCCCAACCAAACCTTACCCAGCATGTGCGCAGGGAGAAGTGGGGTACCTGATGATCAATCTTGTGCTTGTGCACTTGGAGTTATTAACACAAAACGTGTGAGCAGGTGGGATTTTGGAAATGCAGAGTATTTAACTGGCAAGCAAAAGCTTCCTCTTTGACCAAGGCATGGATTTAACTCAACTGTCAATGTAACCTGGGTTGCTGGAAGCTGGGAAAGTTTGAGTTCTTCACCCAGCTGGGGAAAGCAACCAGACCTGGCCAGGAAGATCAGCCAACCTGCCAAAGCCCTTCCTCCTCATCCTCTCAACATTTCCATACTCAAAAGGCAGCTGTAGTAACTTTTCGTTGCCAGTCCTCCTTGTATGCTCATTTTTAATCTCATGATGAACAGCCAGGCATAGAAGACTTGGAAGATTTTTTAACTGTAAAAAAACCCTATATAGTACTTTAATTTTTTAAAACATTTCTTCCTGCACGATCTCCTTCTCCAGTCATACTTTGATACTGTCTTGCACCCATCCAGCAACTTGGCCTCCACAGCGCTATCTAAGCAAAGATCTATTTAAAGACCATTCCCATGAGGAAAGTGCGCTCAGCTCCACTTTGCATATGGGCAGGACAGGGGAGAGGGATTTTGAGTGATTTGCTCCAAAAATGAAAATGGGAAGCTTGTGGCAGAGCTGGAAATAGATCCCACATCACAGTTCTCCATCACGTGCGTGACCACACGCCTCCCCCAGCCTACCTCCTACGGTGGGGTGATGCTCTGCAGTGCTGCAAAGGCCACCCCATCGCCCCGCGGGGCTTCAGGCAGAAGCAAGGGTCCCGACAGCGGGCAGGTCTGGGGACCCACCAGGGCAGGCAGCATGCCAGCAGCGAGGGTGACACCCAGCAGCCACGGGATCAGTGAGGACAAACAAGCGGGGTCGCGGGTCTACATCCTGCAGAGGAGGCAGCACTGCAGCCGTCCTGGGCACGGCAGGCTGTCCCCGCTCTAGCACAACTTCCCTGCTGCTTGCTCTTCTGGGATATTGTCCTGCTTCTGAGGCTGGGAGAAAAATAACCTCAAGTACAGCAGCCCCATTCAGCGCTACTTCCCCTCTCCTCCTCGCTCGGGTCACAAACATAACAGGTCAGGTCACACAAAACGCTAATATTAGCGGATAACAGGGCCATTTTTAAACTTCCAAATTAAACTAAATCTGCTAGGACAGGCAGGTCATTCACCCAAGTTATCCCTTGGTTTACTCCTTTTTTTAGCTGTTGAAATGACCCGCAGCAGTGTGGCCCCAGCGTGAAGCCCAGCCAGCACAAAAAAGCGGGATGCTGGCAGGGAGGAGCAGGGAACACGACACCTTTTCGTGCACCATCTCGTGCTCTATCCCAACCCACATTCTCCTCCCACCACATAACTGCCCTTCTTACTCAGCATTTTGGGGTGGAGTGATGGCACCTTAGATAAAGCTGCTTCACAGGGGCACGAGGCTGCACCCGCAGTCTCCCAGGCACAATTCCCCCACGCCCCGCATTGGGGTACCTGGACCCCTGGAATGGGGAGAGCCATGCTGGGGCAACAGGGCCCTTATTCAGAGAGGAGGTCACTCTCTAAAAATATTCTCCTGGATAAATACTCCTGGATGACTGAGAAAACAAAAAGGAAGAAGGAAACAGTCTGCCGAAGTTGTATTTGCCCATACACTTTGATAATAACAGGTGTAGGAAAAATAAAAGCAGACAAAAGTCCCAAGTCCACATTACCAGAGACTTCATGGTGAAAGGATAGGCCTTTCTCCCACACATGGCGTTTATTTTTCTGTGGCTTGCTTCATTCAACAGCAGCGAACGTAAGCTAGCCAAAGCCCTCCCGCTCCCCTGATGCCACCCTACACTTGTAGTGACTTGGTGCTTTTTCAGGTCAACACAAAGAAGAGGGAACTAAACCCGCTACACACAAGGCCAAGGCATAAGCGAGTGTTCTTAAGAAACATTTCAGGGGAGAGAAATACAAACTTCTCTAATTTAGATCCCCTAAAATTAGGTGCATGAGATTTCCTACACCCTGCCCCTTGGTTTTATTTTCAACTACAACTAAACTTCCCTAGAACAGCTCAAGGATGACATTGCTTATTTTTTTTTAAATAAGATTAATCATCTTCATTTAAAAATACTAACAGAGGTCACAGGGAGGAAAGAACTGAACTTGAGTTTAGCGCAGTCAGTTTTCCCTCTTCCAAGACTTCAGAGCAGTTATGAAAAATACACTTTAAATGAGAACCAGATTCATTGCCAGGACATTGAGGAGAAGGTGGATGGTGTGGGGAGTAGGTTATTTCAAACCTCCAGGGGAAACCCTCGGCAGAGAGCCAAGAGCCCAGAGCTGGGGCTTCGCAGCAGCGGGTTTGTGGCTGAGCTGCAGTCCCCAGAGCCAAGTGGGGACAGGGGCCGGGGGGACAGTGCGACCACCCATGGGTGCCAAGACAGAGCGAGCCCCAGGTGTTTCGGCAGCCATCCCCCCCCGGAGATCCTGCCCCAAGGGTTCACGCACATAAGTCATGCTGGGGGGTGGCTGCAGCCACTGCTGTCCTCGACAGCAGAGCAGCAGGAAGAAGAGTCTCACCCTTTTTATTCTCCCTTCTCCTTAAGAGCTTGCTGCCTCACAAAGCCCTTAGTCACACTTGATTTTTCCAGTTCCTTTTGCACAAAACGCAGCATAATAACAAAATAAAACGGGGATACAGAGAACAATGGGTTCAACAGATTAATGGACAGGCGCAGCCATCTTCAGCTTTTATAGCCATCAGCCCTGAAGAGCACTCCCTTCCCCGAAGCCTTTGAAATGAGCCTCAGCAGTCCTTGGACCTTGCAGGCAGCTACTGACAAACACGTACCTTCCTTTCTCAACTAAATCCCGAAGATTCATCTTCTGGCCGTGCGCACGTCAATCTTATCATCGTTACTAAAGTTTTATTGGCACAACAACGCAAACTCTGAGCACAATGCATTAACCTTGTAAAAATAACTGAGAGAAGCCAGGTAATGGAAAGAGCAGGGGAAAGCTTTTTCATCTCTCTCTCCCTGAAAAAGGGGGGCAGGGGGGAAGAAGCCCACAGATTTCTCAGCAGTGCTGAGTCATCACAAGAGGGATTTCCAATCTCTCCCTTCACCCCTCAAAACCCACCCACAACTTCTTGAGACACCTTGAAAGTACTGTCCTCCAACCCAACTCATCCACTGAAACTCCTTCCCCTAAAAGACAACACAATTCCGTTCTTCTATGGTATATTCAAAAGGGGGAAGGGGAGGGAATATTACAATGTCCAGGAAAGCAGGAAAGGTTACACTGAGCAGACAAGGACTCCTATTTTCACCATAGCAACAAGCCTATTTATAATATGGCCTACCTGCATCAAAGAGCAGCCACAAGAAGCTAAATGCAAGTCTAGTGGTACATTCAAGCACTAAGATGAAGAAGCAGCTGACATAAGCATGTCAATGAAATGCTTCCAATTACGTTACATGCACAATTATTAGCATTTACTCTGAACGTCCTTTCTTGTTTTTTGGCTGGTTTTTTTGTTTGTTTGGTTGGTTTTTTTTTTACCCAGGTAAGAGTAGCAGGGATGCAGGGTGGCATTACGAAAGGTGCAGGTGCAGGGGAGGATCAAAAGGAGGCAATCCCAGCGACTTGGCTTTTAAAAGGGGAGACTTCAGTCACCAAGAGGCGTTACAGGAGGAGGTTTCTAACCAGGACGGGAATGGGATGTTACTCACTAATTGTTAGTTTGCTTTCAAATACAGTCAAAAATATACATCAATAACCACTGTTGTAGTCCTCAATTTGCCAGAGTAGATATAGTCTTTACACCTCAAACACCTCAAACCTCCCCATATTTGAGAGAGAAAAATAACCAGCTACTGGAAATTACTGTCAGACTAATAATCATATTCCCAAGAGTAACACTTGGGTGGAAGAACATACCTGCATCCATCTCCAGAAGGAGTACAAAATACTCCAAGGACAGCCATAACTCATACAGGAGGACTCAGCCTGATCACTGCTCCATTCTATCATCTAGTGATACAAGTGACATCCTGACTGATCTGTCTCAGTATGATGAATACTATTTAAAAAAAAAAAAAAAATTACGCTAAGCCACTCTAAGAATCCCATATTCAGTCTGCAAGCGCCTGTCTGCTGCTGCTTCTTTTTAAGTCCCTACATGGAAAAGCAGCTGCCCAAAGAATGGCTGGCTTATAAAAGTGAAGATCTTAAAAATACTCTGTATCTGCAAGAGGAGTAGCAGTCATTTCACTTGTTCAGGTAGGAGACTGAGGGGAATTGCTTGGTGGCTGGGAAGTGGACTAGAACAAAAAGACTCTAACAGCCAGATGGTACATAAAAGGAACTTAAGCCATTTATTTCTGGTATTTAAAATACATGTATGAAAGCTTTTCTTAAGCAAGAACCCGAACAGGTCATGGCAAAGATTTGTCACATGGACCAGAAACAGGCAAGGCCATCTCAGACACTCCCATCGCAAAGGTCTCCACGAAAACTGCCACTAGTAGTTCAGCATACTCAAAAGACCAACTTAAAGGGGCGGACAATGCGGTCATGTATTTCTAGCTCATAGTTACGTGAAAAATAATGCAGACAAGAACAACATGAGGGAGATGAATTTGCAAGTGTGTTCAGCAATCTACCAACTTAATGGGGAATTTGACTCTTTTTTTTTTTTTATTCTTTTTAAACCTGAAGCAGGGGAGAGGTAAAAGATGAACAAGAAATGGCTTAATCACAAAAAAGTTGAGGATAATCCCTGCTTGAAAGGGAACGCACCAAGTAGTAAACAAACACTTTACCATGCAAACCTCTCTCCTGCTGAAGACATTTGCAAGACACCCATTCTATTTTGCAAAGTATTGCTTCATAACGTCTCACTTCCACTAGCCTCTCTCAAACTTTCATGGAAGTCAGTGGGAGGTACTGGGGGACCAGTGGCAAGAGTGAGTTGGTATGCTGTAATGGAGTTCCTCCACGGGTGAAGCACGTCTAATGCTGCATGACACCAGACTGGCCAACAGAGCCACCGCTCCTTCCCAAAGGTCCAGCAAGCACCTGAAGGGGCTTCAGAGAGACCAAGCTACGTGCCACTAAATGAACAACTTCCCATTCAGTCCATGCAATGAAAGAAACACAGAACTGAGGTGAACAACCTCTGGCTAAAGCCTTGGTGGTGTATTTTTCTAATTTTTTATGCCATGCTCCTACCTTGACTGCATGTAGAAATGAATGCCTTAAAAATCAGTTCTGCAATTAATTAAACCAAACTCATACAAACTCTTGTGCAATTGCTAAAATCAGGCCATGTTTCCACGATGTTTATCTCATGTCTGCAGTACCAGATCATCCAGCACCTATCCAGTTAGGGTGTGGGCACTCAATTATGTTCTTGTCAAATTAACAAGAGACCATGGTATGGAGTTTATGTCAGTGGCAGGAGGCCAGCTGATACCTGATCTCACATGAAGTCTGTCGGGACGCTAAGGCTCCAAAAGATTTCAAAAAACAGAAACTGGTAGAGAGGCTTTATACTAGTTCAATACTTTGCTTCCTGAGGCTGCAGCAACCTGGCTCCCTAAAATCTGATTAGCTAGTCTATCGAGCCAAAAACTCAGTTTAGCATTAGCTATACTGTCATTTCCAGCTCCACACACATGAAGATAACAATATAGACCACTGATTTAAGAAAGCACACAGAGAGTTGCATTCAGTTGAATATGCTGATTTCTAAATCGCACCCTTATGTAAACACAAGCTACTTCGTGTCTAAATCACGTTTGAATGCTGTTGTTCCTATTGTACAGACGGGGAAACTGAGACAAACAGCAATTAAAGGAGATGCCTGAGGTCATGTCTTAGGTCTAGCAATCAGCAGAGGAATCTGGATTCCCAACTCCTACTTGTATTTTTAACCACCAAACCACGATCCTTCCCAGTTCAAGTACAGTTTCAAGTTCAAGGATTCGCAAAAAAAACCCCATGAGCAGACTTGGTTAGACGTATATGCAGGCTGCAACGGTTCTCAAAACACAAGGAACCTTCTAAAAAATCTAATTGCATTTAAAAAAAAAAAAAAAAATCACTGCAATACATTCTTAGCTGCAGCCTGAACATTCTTCCACCAGAGAAGCAAAGTAAATACAACAACAGTGACATCTAAGTACACAGGCCGATTACAGCTTTACTTTCAAAAGAGCTTTGATTGATCTTTTTTGATAGACCTGAAATAAATTAAACTAGATTGACTCACTTGAGAACGGACTGTAATCCTTTAGTCAGATCCCGGAGAACTCAAACCAAACCAGCTGTTAATTTAGGCTTTATAAGATAAAGCATGAGAAATCCAACTTGATGTACCCCAGAGCAACGGCTTACATCATCTCTGCAAGCAATCAACTTGCTGCTTCTTTTAGGAACTAATCAGTGCTCTCTACCATGTGGGTGCCAAACTTGTTTTCCACCCCTCCAGCAGACTCTGCAGCCAAAGTAGGAGGGAGAAAGAAAGAGCAAGGGACAAGAGGGTGTAATTTAAAGGATTCAGCTGTTGACTTCATGAAACACACTACACAGGCTGTCTGATATTGAGAGAGTAAAAAAAAAAAAGCACCGCACACCAACCCACTTAAAATAACCATTTCAATTCAAACAATTGCTGGATCTCAGTTGGGAATAAACTGCCCAAATCAACATTCACAGCTTAGAAGGGGAGGAGGAGGGGAGGGAAGAGGAGCACCGACCCATTTGAGGGACCAGATACGGACAGACCAGGAGAGGGTTAGTTATAGCTTAACATGAAACAACAAAGTAGGCAAAATAAAAGGTGGGGTAATTCCTGCTCTCCCAATCCAATAATAAAAATATGCCCGTCAATTAGTTCTGTACCATTGCTGTTCAGATGGAATTCTTGTTTGGGGGGGTTTATTTTGTTGGGTTTTAAGACTCAGATTTATCTCATCCTCGTATCTGAGATTTAGTCTGCAAAACGCTGTTTCCTGGAATGCTCTGTTTGCTGAACCTAAGGGGAACACACTGGAAATCCAATTCAAGGAATTGTGGTACTTTCAAACTGGTTTTGTCTATCAAGGAAAAGACAGCAATGAGCTTTCTCAGGTGAAGTCAACAGACACTGATCCTTACAATAACATCAACATACACCTATGTGTTATAAAAAGGGACAGGCAACAGGCAGGAGCACTGCTCTGAAATCATTCATAGAAAGAGCCTAACACAATTCAAAGGAAAAAAAAAAATCAGCTTAAGAAAAGATATGACTTCTAGTCATAAATCCTATCTGAAGGGAAAACACGGACACAACTCTTAGATGAAGTTTGAATTACACCAGACACTCACTAAACCCTTGGCAATAACACCTCCAACAAGAAGGAGACTTACTCCTACAAGGCGACGGAGTGCCCTAGCCAGGTACTTCTGGGAGAGAGCACAATGCAATCCGTGTTAAACACGTGAAAGCTCTTCTCCTGGAGAAAGCCACAGCTCTGCAGAAGATGAAGCTGAGGATTACTCCAGGTGCCCACAGTGGCATTTGCAGCCTCTGTGTTGTGTCAAGAGGACTGCTCTTGAGGCAGCTCTGTAGAGTGTTGGGAGGGGAGGAAAGGAGAAGAAAGGAAAAGGAAAACCACTGCAAGAATCGTGGGGCTTGAGCAAATCAGATCACCTAAAATACTAGTCTGGGAGAAAACGCCCAATCAGCCGGTAGTGCTGGAAAGTTTTGTTTTACTCCAGTTAAATTGCATTCTTTTTAGTGGACTCCAAGCTGGAGTTCATTGATTAAGATGTTAGCTCTTCCAATTACAGGAAGGGGATATGGCAGGGTCTTCTTAAAAGCTGTAATGCTGTTTTATATTCCTATTCCTCGAGGTAGCGACGCTGTACAGAAGCATCAAGCTGATGCCATCTATTATAAAACACAATACATGGATAAATTTTTCTTGGTTGAGAGTATAACTGAACACAGCAAAACACCTTTTCAGGGCCTACTGACTATCCCCAACAGCCCTGTTCAGCGTAGATCAGAAACTAAGTCACAACACGGGTCTGGTCAGCAGTGCTCCACCAAGGAAATCACGGGCAAGGGAGAGGAGACTCAAATGCCTTAAGATACTTTTGGAGACTACCCAGGAATAACAGAGGTGGCCTCAGATGCAAGCTTACACTATGCAGTTTTATCCAGGAAAACAAGTAGATACAAGTAAACAGCATTGCCTCACACATGTCCCAGAGGCGCTGCATACTTCAAACATGCAAGTACTCAGTAACTCCTCAGCACTAACAGACTCCAGCTGTGTGGTGGCTTCAGGCTTTCCCAGCCCCCTGCCCTGTCCCTCACCAGCTGAAGAAAGCAGTGCTACCAGACAGGGCATGGGCACGCGCTATTTGGCCACCAAGGAGGTGGTCCCTCCTTTGACAACCATAAATCCCTACACGGTAAATGGAAGCAGAGAGTCCATATTCAGCTCGTTGTCTTTAACATCTAGGTCTGTCCACATCAGCTCCTTTCAAGAATTAAATCAGCTCAACCTCTTTATGTCTCGCCTTCCCCACGTGTAAAATACAACCAGCACCACCTCAGGCTGTCCCCTCAGGGAGGCTGGCAAGCTCTTGGGACTTCAACCAGATAAACACGGGAAGATGCCTGGCTCTCCATGCCATCTTTCACCCGCTCAGTTTTAATTAGTTTAATCAAGCTCCAAGTATTATCAAGCTCAAACAGTTAGTTTTAAAATCTTAGCTCAATTTTACATATATTAAACAGCCAGCAAACGTGAAGTATGAAGGGGGGAAGGAGAAGGATGGTTGAGGCAGACACAATACATAACTTGGCTCCATTCGCCGTTTTGTGTAACTTCCTGCATAACTGAAGTAAGATCCAGCAAACACTCAAAGGAAAAATAATAAATAACAAGTAGAGTAGGGAAGAGAGACATGTCTCCACATACCTCCTTCTCCGTTATTTTTCTTCATCTATCCACAAACTATTCTCTCTGACCATCTCTGACATGGACATGCACATGCACCTACCGCAGAGCGAACCCAACAGCTTGCCATACAGCTGCAGGACTACACAGCGGCTCCTCTCCACACCCATTCACAGCACGTGGAAGAACACCTAACAAAGCCCAAACCTTGGGATAGGTTCATAGAGCCCAAACCTTGGCACAGGTTCATAAAGCCCTTAGGCCTTAAGCTAAACAGGGTCAACTTCTATCCTCAATTAGGAAGGGTACAACTCTCTCTAGTTCCACCCCAGAATTAGTGTGAGCCTTTTTGATTCGAGACTTATTTCCTTGAGATTCTGGGGCTCTCAGAAAGAAAAAGTTCAATTCACCACCTCCTTAAGCGGTGAAGGCACAAACACACACAGGTATTTTACATTATTTCTAGGGAATCTGACCTTTTACCCAGAGACATGTATTCTAAATAGGACCTTGCTTATTGCCCAAGGAAGCAATTTGAAAGGAAAAAAAAAAGGGGGGGGGGAGTATTTTTTAATCTAATCTAATTTAAGGAATTACTTCAGAAAATACTATTCAGTTTTGGTTTAATTAACCTAAGTAAAAAGACTGCTACTGTCGCCTTTGTAGGAACCACATTTGTTCACAAAGTGAGAGTTTGGAGGCAGGGTTTGTAACTCTGCAATCCAGAGTAGCTGACAACATCATATTAGGGTTACAGATCACAAAATCATAATGAATCGTTCACACAGCACCATCCAGCATTTGAGACATCGCTGCATTGTACAGATTGGCACAGGCAGTTCGTTGTGCAAGACACGTTGCAAAAAAGTTTGATGCAAACTTTATACCCTTTTATTTGTCTAACAGCAGTGCCCAAAGGCACCACCGGAGAACAGAGTCCTTTTGTGCTAGGTACTGTACAAACGAGAGAGTGAGAAAGACTGACCCTGCCCAAAAAACAGATGGGAGTGAAAAGGGGAGGCACCGAAAAGGGAAACTCTTTAAATGAGACACCTGTGAAATGCAACATAGATGCAAAGTAACATGTTACCTCTCCGAGTAGGTAACAAACTGGGAACTACGTAACAAAAAATACAGTTTCCTCAGTCTCCTCCCCAAAGACTGATCCAGGTCCCAGTTAAAACAAGCGTCCCTGAGAAAGCATCCCAGGAACTTCCTACAACGTGACAGAGTACTTCCACACACCAAGCCTCCAGCCTTCCCAAGCCTGGTGACTATGAAATAACAAGAGACACAAATGAGCTGACTTTGTTCTGCTGGAAAGTTGGGTCCCTCCCCTCGCCAGGGGAATCAAACTCCTGTTTCTAGCACTGGAGGATAAGGCATCAGGTTTCAGAAGTCATGGCACTTTTAGCTACGGGAAGAGCTGCCAGCAGCTGAGACAAAAATTGCTCGTCTCAGGCTTGCGGTCAGAGTTAACATTTGGGGGTATTTCCACAGACAAACAGATAAGGAGGGAATGTTTCCCTGGCAGATTTATTAATCTGTAAACGCTGGCTGAAGACATGGAGCTGTTTGGAGCGGTGGAGTCCCAGGGAGACGGATTAGCAGGAGAAGTGTAGATGAGGTGGCCGTGGGTGCATAATGCTAATTAAATATAGTCTGCAATTTATAAAATGGGTTTGTGTATATAAAGCTACATTTCTCACCACTAATCACAAAGGATCAAGTAAAATCACCTTCCACAGCACACAGGGGGTTATACACTTATTAATTGGAATGAACCATCAGAAGGTGTTTACTGTGCCTATAAACCGTACCCCCACTCTCGTGAAAGCGATGCTACGTCACCGACAGACTACAGTCCTGATGCCCACAGAGCGCAGCGAGCTGTAAAATCAAAATAAAGTCTTCAAGCAGAAGAGAATTCCTTGCAAACAAAAGAAATAGGCATGCAGCAAAATCGTATAAAACTGGCAACAAATTTCCTCTTCTTGCTGCCCCTAATTTCATGCCTACCAATAAGATGAATCATTCTGTTACTCATTTTCTGTGTAGACTTTTGTTTTCCAACCCCAGGGAGATAAATTATGTCACAGTATAGCTTCCACCACCCAAACCCATGGACCCCAGCTATACATGGGCCACCTTGATCACTCCTGTGTGTTTTCAAGAAATTGCATGTCCTTTCTAGAAATCATCTGTGCTTTGCTGGATGTAATTCAGTTGTACACAAGATATAGAAAGTCTCCTCTACTTTTCAGGAAGACATCAAGCAGAAAACAAAGCCTTCTGAAAGGTGTTTACGGCCATGCCACAGGTTAAACTAGAAAGCACCATTAGTTCATTATTAAACATCACCAATAATGAATTAATAGCTTTAGTTCTCAATACAATATTATTATTAAGAGTTTGATGAAATTAGAGAGATGTACAGTGAAACATTGTCCTTCAAAAGTTGGTCTACCATTAGGAAGGAGGTGGAGAGAAGTAGTGACTGAATCAAGTACGTTAGATCCAGCTTCTGCTTTCTTTTGGACGAAAAAAAAATCTTTCATCACTACTGACTTTCTCAAGGTTATTGGCAGGAGCAAACAGAATTGCCATTTCTCAATTTTATCATATGGCTGACAGTATTTGATGTTTCTTAAACAGTATAAGATCTTGGGAGCATGATGCTAGGAAAAAAACCATTAGCTTTCACCTTCAAGAAGAGGTTTCCACTGCTCTCAAACACATGAAAACACAAGAGTTTTCATGCTTGGTAAATTTAAAAAGCACCAATTCTTCACTTTCCAAACCTTCATTCATCAACCTTCAGCTGGGAAATTCAAGGCTCATGATTTTTTTTTTTTTTTCTTCAGTATGTATTTTGTAGAGGCAATACAAAGCAAAAGCATTACTGAAAGTTAAGTAATACTTGAAGAGTCTTTTGTATTAAGAGTTAAATAATTTCTTTAATTCTTTTAATGAAATTCTTTAAAAATCCTAATTATGTTCTGATTTGGTGAGACATTAGACATGTATAGAATTCTGAGAGAAATAGCTTTCACCCATTTCAGACTCCCTGAGAGTCTTAAAGTCAGACATGTCCTTAAGTATCTTTCCTGAAAGGGAGACGTTCAGTCCCCATCCAGTTCACGTCATGGTCAAGGGGAGGTATTTAATCCTACACTAATTCTCAAGCACTTTTTCTACTTATCTAGCTTCAAGATCTAGCTAGCAACGGCACTTGCAAACAGCAAAACTAAGAACTCTAGAAGCTACGCTGAACATTGCTGATAAAAACCACAAAACCAAGAACTCAATTGCAAAGTAGGCTAAAG
Source organism: Pelecanus crispus (assembly GCF_030463565.1). Taxonomy (NCBI): domain Eukaryota; kingdom Metazoa; phylum Chordata; class Aves; order Pelecaniformes; family Pelecanidae; genus Pelecanus; species Pelecanus crispus. The sequence continues at coordinate 11,017,929 of NC_134652.1, forward strand.
AGCACAAATTCAGAGATAAAAAGCCACTCTCGCTGTAAATAACAATGATAACAGAACCACTAAAGCAGAAATCAAAACCGTACGTACTTTGCATGCGGTTTTTGACAGCAAATTCATTTGGTTCCCCTCAATTCGCACACTAATGCAACCAATATTTTTGCATACTGATTGAAAAAAAACAACCCCATAATACAGACCGAAAAAACCCCATAACATAATACAGACTCCGATCACTCTGTCTAACCACAGAATAGAATACAAAAAAATAAGTCGATCCAGAGTATTTGTAAATACCTTCAAACAGGATATTTGCAAAAAGTTGCCTTGTAATATTCATGCTATCTAGCTTCCCAAAAAATGAAGCCTTAGGTTTCTAACCAGCCTACCCCAGCAGTACTGCCCACCCTGTGTGCTTAAAACATGTTTTTCTTTTACATTTTAAAATACACCATTTACCAGAAAAATCAGAAGAGGGAAAATACTAAGTATGAGCAGCAAATGAAAGTTGATACTGTTGTTAGAACTATTGGCTATTCTATTCCCTGGCATATTGTGATATTAGGGTGTTTTTTTCTTTTGCATTTCTGTTTGTTTCTTGTTAGGGAAAAAACAACAAATAATCATAGCATCACACATTTCCAGATAGACTTTGAAGTTCACACATTACTGAGGTAAAATTCACAGCCCTGTTGCTGAGATTCGGTTACAGGCAGCTCTACAAGAGCTGAATTTCTAAGGTAATAGTTCATCACCTTTAAAAATAAACATATTCTATTGTTACAGAAATAGAAGTTTAACATCTAAAAATTACAGTAGGTTGGCCAACACAGCAAGATCTGCAATCTGCTCCGAAACAGTGCTTGGAAATGGTAGAATCTGTTTAAACTCCAAGACCAATCTCAAGAACGAGTATTTTGTGTGAGCACAGTGTCTTACAGGATTGTAAGCACAATAAGCCAAGTCCTCAGCGGTGTATATGGCCCAAGCCATACATATTGATTTTCTTGTAATTTTTGGTTGGACCATAGAGCACTACAGCAGGAATAAACTATGGTAGCGGGGGTGGTGGGGGTGTATCATTCTTTAGCAAAACTGCGTTTACAAAATTCAAAATACCCAGTAGGTTATAGCCCTACTGACTTGGAGTGGGATTCTCCATGAGATTGCTAGAATCAATACAATTTTTGCTCAAACTTTAAGATGAAAGAAATAATAAAATGTGCATGTGGTCAGGGAGAAACAAAGCCTGAAATGTGTCATGCAATCTGGCTTCTCATGGCTACCCCGTTCCAAACACTTCTGAGAACATGAAACCACAATGCCATAATGAAAATTCTTTCATATACATAATTATTGAACACAATCAGCATCTGGTAGGAAAGAAAAGAAAGAAAAGTCCAAATACACAGCTCCCATCCTGACAAACTGTCAGCTGGCATAATCAATCAGCAGCTTATGTTTTTACATATGATTTTGTTAGGAAGTCAAAAGGGGGAAAAAAAAAAAAAGATACCTTCAGGGGAAGGGTATATTAAAAAAAAAAACCCCAAACAAACCCAAAAAACAACCCACAGACCATAAAAACAGTTCTTTCATTTTATCCAGCTCTAATTTACTTCAACCCCACTCCTCCAAAGTGCTTTCCACCTCAAGACAGCACATTTTCCAAAATACAGAGAATATCACCTTGTGCCTCAGGTTAAGTATTAAGTAAGCAGTGTTACTCCTATTTCATAGGTGGGCAAACTGAGGCAGAGACAACCAGCCTAAAGGACAAATAGGATTGTCTGTAATATTCAAGAGCCATCTCAACCCTCCGGGTTCAACACCTTCTGCATCCTTCCTCCCATTTTAAACACCACCACGTCCAAGATCCTTATCAGCTGAATGATGTTTCTTAAGGGACAGTCGCAGGATATGTATTACAACCCTATAATACACACATTCAATTCAATACGATCTATATTCTCCAAATTAAGAGGGAATCCTATGCCAGCATTTGCGATCCAGCAGACAGTTGCCTCATTTAACAGTGACCTTTTAATTAAGCATAAACCCAACGTTCCTGTGCAATGCGCGCACATCTCAAGACACCAAAAAGCCCTCGATTCCTCTTGTTTGCACTTCAAATTAAAAAAAAATGTTGAATAAAACCAATTTTATAATTAAATAAAAGTCTTAGGCAATTCTAAAGCATAGCAGCTGGCGGGCCAGTTTTTTGGACTTAAAAAAGAATGACCCACAAGGGGAAAAAAAAGAAACCACACGCACACACACACAGAGCGGTTCACTGGGCAATCCAGACACATTCTCAACGGCAGACATTGCAGGAGATGAAGTTACTAGGCAGGAAAAACAGTTGCTAAGTCTGAATATTTGGTTATTCTCAGAGCAGGGATTAGAAGAGGAAGTGTTGACAATGTAAGAGTAGCTACCATGAAGTCCCCAGAGCTTTTTAGTTGTCCCTGCTGATCCCGCAGCGAGGGGAGGGGTGAGTGACAGGGCTCGCCCACAGTGACAGTGCCAGAAACGAGCTTGTGTGACACTCACGGCACGTTATACATTGTCATTTTAATACCGATTCTTCCAGGCTCTCCGGAAGGACCTACCTACACATAGGCCCTCTTAAGTAATACTGGTATACCTTGATGTCACAGCTCACAGTGAATTATACCCCTCCTTTTACCATTATTGCTTAGCCACATACAAAAAAAAGGCACAAAACATCTTTTTCCCAGCACCAGTACGTCCAGGTGATGCGACGGACACATGCATTAGACCTAAGCCCTTTTAAACAACTTGCAGCTAGATCTCTTTGATCCCCTTAAAGCAAGCCTTTCTCAACTTGTTCTCACTGAGACTAAATGGACTTTCAGGACAAGACAGGAACAAGGTCTACCTGCCTTCCCAAAAAGGCTGATGGATCTCTCTTCATTATGCTGAAGTGCTATTCATTCAGAGCCCCACATACAGAAATAAAATGTTTTGAAAAGATTTTTAATAGCTTAAATTTAACAGATATCGGAATGAAATCTTGCCTTCCAAAATTAATATGCTTTGAATTATAGATGACTGAAAATGAAGATCACCTCTTTTCCCTGTACTTTATTTAAAGTACCGCAGAATGACTTTTGTTATTGCAGAGAGCTTTCAGGTGTACCAGAAACGAGGAATTACCGGAAGATTTCCTAAATTCTACACATCAGCGGCTGGTTATTTCACTCCAGCTTTAGCAACCTCTACAAATGTCACAAAATGACTACCTGACCTCCAAAGCCAAACTTGGTGACCCATACCTTGGGACAGGTTCCCTTCTCCATCTTATTTGCTACCAGGAGTTGCAAGAACAGAGCAGAGCGCTGTGACGAGAGGGAAAGCAAGCAGATACACAGCAAGGCATGGACAGGCGAAGAGGGGTGCAAATAAGAATGCTGCTTCTTTATTCACTACTTTAAGTTTTGTGGAAAGGGCATTAAATGAGTAACACAAGAAAAGATTTTTTTTGTTTGTTTGTCCAAAATGAGAGAGAACATGTGCATGTGGGTTAGCTTTGCTGGAACCCACTGAAGACCACAAACAACAGAGTCAAGTACATTCATTGTTCAACCCCTCCCGTCTTGCCAAAGCAATTCCTTCGTGAGATTGTTCGCTTGTATCTTCCTCGGCATTTGACAACTGCCCAGCACACACAGTTTAGGTATTAAACCAGTAAATAAGCAGTGACAGCCTCTTAGGCCATTATCGTACAACATCCGCATCCTCTGGAATACGTCAATCAATCTGCCTTCTCAACGCGGCGCTTAATTTTCTTTTAAAATAAGGAAAGCCGTAGCTGGAAAACCTCTGAATAGGCACACATTAAATACATCCCACAAAGCGATCGCAGCACTAAGAACAACCAGAAGGAAGTGATCAGTCCCTACCCTTTGTTCAAAAAAAAAAAAAAATCTTGCCCCCTCCTTTGCATTTTGACAATCTTTTAAAAAGCCCAAGAAGTTAGGGGAAAAAAATAATCAAAAAAAATCCACCACACTTTCGTTGGTAGTCAGTTAAAAAAAAGCCAACAAAATGCTGCTTTCAATTTATATATATTTCCTTCTCAATTGGAAAGATCAATAGTGTTAAGAAAAAAATCCTACACCACCTTTCTGCTCCATATGTTTCTCTTATTGGTTCATTTACACTGGGCTGTTCTCGTACGAGCCGTTAGTACATCTTTTTGTCATTTTAGCCTTCCCCAGCCATTAGCGCTAACCGCTGAGACGGTGCAGCTCTCCTCTGCCATCCTGCCTGAGCACTGCATCTCTTTCCCCAGCCCTTCTCCCTTTGACTAATGTTCACCAACACTCATACATCATTCCCAAATTGGTCCAAATGAATTAAACACAGCTCTGCTTAACATTACGAGATTTAAATGGATTTTCTCTCTACAGGTCTGCCCCATAATTGGGTTTATCCATCTTGTTGAAGTACAGTTTACACTTGCTAACATCACGCCAATTCAAGCTACATTTTCTGCTCCAGTGGCAGGAGCGAAGCAGATTTGTCATTGGATCATAACAGGTAATTCAAACAACAATTAGTTTGATGACGGCCCGTATGTCAATGTCTGGTCCCAGTCAGCACTGCTCGCACCCGCTGCTCTCTGTACGCTAAGATGAATTGTGCTTACAATTCTTCAATTTCGATCAACAAATACTTACCGGAAAAAAAGCTGGAACTCGACTGACACAAAATCATCCCACTGCCCAGCAGGCGCCCTGGGAGGAGAAGCCCAGGGCAGAGCCAGACAGTGCAAGCTCCTCTGCCCTCCAGCTACACCGCGGCTAATGGCAAACTGCTGAAGGACTGGGGCTTGCGCCACATTCACCTAAGACTCGAGCAGCACTTTGGAAACACCTTTCACGCATGCGCACAAGCCTCGCACCGATTCCCAAATTCGAAGCACAGTAGCCTGCAAGGCAGGTGCAAGCTACCCTTGCTTTGCAGCCGCGCACACTCAAGCAGAGAGGCAAGTCTGAGGTTTTCTAGACCGACGCTAAAACAGGACTGTTTTTTCTGATGGGTGCCACATCCACAAATCCGCCGGTGTTTGCAGAGGCCATTACAAAAAGCTGAATGCCGCTGAAGATGAAGCCGTGGGCTTCTCAATTTGAGTAGCCAGCACTAGAAAGCTTCAGACTTAGATATATTAGGAGAGATAGGGAAACACCCACAAGTCCCAATCTTTAGTGAAATGCTTCAGCTACTAGCTCACATAATAACATTCAAAATATTCGCAGGCAAAGTCATGCATTCTGGGTTCGAAAATATCATGCATTTCTTGGAGAGCTGATTTTGCCAATCAGACAAGACGTAATTTGCCCCTCCAAATCTGTTCAAGAAAGCTTGTTTCAAATTAAAAGAAAGAAACATTACTTTCTTAGGGCCAAGTAAATCTAATCCCACATTCACGTTTTTCAGGTCCCTTCACAAGCATGAGGGTACCTGCGACAAGGCATTGCCAATCTCAAACAGCCATACGCATCAGTATCTATACTATTATCTATGAATGTGATCGGTCCCTTGGCTAGTTTTCCTCTTATTCTTTCTGTTTTAGAAGAAGAAAAAGAAAAATCACTTTCTAACAGATTTTCCACAAAATCATTTTGTCTCAAATTATATACTAACACACAGTACTAGTTGCGGTACAGCATTTAACTGAAAAATCGAGCTAGTTGGCTGAAAATGTAGGAAGTCTTTTCATAATTAGAAAAAGATCTCCACCAAAAGAAACCAACATTTAGATAGAAGTCTTGGTTTAAAAATTAAAACGTACTTAATGAGCAACAAAGATATCAGTGAGTGAAGATTTTCAAAGCCAATACCAGAACACCATAAAAACCTCTTTAACCTAAACATTGTAAAAGATGATGATTAAGTTCAGATCAAAAAGTGGTTAAAGTAATCGTATATAAAATATTCTCCTTCCAGAGGTGGCAAGGGCAAATTCTGCACAGATAGAAAGCAGAGGCACTAAAACCTTACTGGAACCTGGAAAACATCATTCTGCTTCTCTACACTAAAATTTAAATCAGATTGATTTGTCAATGCCTGAAAAAAATTACGGTATTCTGTGTGATGTCTCTGGTTCACATTTTCTATTCTAATACCATCACTGCCTTTTGTGTGCCCCCCCAAAAAATTACAAGTACTTCTTTCATTTTCATCTTTTTTTTTTTATTTATTCTGATGCAGGGCTTATGTATGGAGACAAATCAGACTCATCATGGCCTGATGCTCAGCTGAGCATGAGAGGGCCCACTGGGGTTTTTTTGTTGGGTTTTTTTTTTTGAAGCAGAGTTACGACAGCTCGCACAATCTTTGGACAACATACATTTAGCAATTCTACATTTGTTTTTTCATCATGCTGGTGTTTCAGTATAATTCTGAACACCGGGAATCGCTCCAAGTGTCTCAGGTCACTTCTAAAAGTACAGTTGGCATCAGTCCCACAGGTCATTCCCTTGGAGGGCTTCCCAACATCTCAGGAGCACCCAATCAAAAACTCCAAAACCAGTCAAAGACATCAATTCCCACACAAGCCCACCATCCGGTGATTTGTGCCTGTCAAGCTATGAAGAAAGAAAACCCGATGCCCCAAACACTCGGCAGATTAAAGGGTAGCAAGAGAACATAGCGTCTCCACTGCACTCCCCAGCGCTTGACCCAGGCAGGCTGGGCAGGGAAGAGGTGGTAGCAGACAAAGCTGTGGCAAGAATCAGGACCCAATTTTGCAACCGTTACTCCTGTCCCACTGAAGGCTGTGGGTATGGGGCAACATCTCCAGGCCAGACCCTTATCACCCTTATCTGCAACAAGGCAACGAAGCTACTTGCATCCTTGTGCAAACCAACCACTTAATTGCATTGGGGGCGGCGGAGAACGATCTTAACAGCGTGTTTATTTTTGTCAAGCTGGCATGGGAAAGGCACAGGTTTGCACAGGAGAGAAGGGCAGGGGTCACAGCAGAAAAAAAGTAATAATGACTTCTAGGTTTGGGCATCGCCAGGCACTCGGGAGCCGGCAGATTCCAACTCTTCCAAGCCAGTCATTCACAGCCAGGACATACCCTCTCTCTCAGTCATGACTCAAAATAATAAATATTTATTTATAAATTGCATGCAGCCTGATCCCCAGCTCCAGCACGGGGCCAAGCAGAGCAGAAATAAGAGCAACACAACCCCCTAATCGTCAGAATAGCTGCAAAAGCAAACAGAGATGACAAGTCCCACACCGGCAAGCTCAAATGGTACCAGGAAGCATCACCAGCATCCAAGAAATTATGAAGACAACTGGAAAGTTTCTCAATGCTTTAGATCTATTCTCTCTTCCAAAACAGGGAGACCTTTCCCAGGTCATAATCCCTCAAAAGAGGAGACTTCCTACTCTATCACCAAGCAGGCTCAGCTCCAGCCATGGAGCACAGGTGTCGGGTTGACGTCCCAGCATAAAAGGAGATCGGTGCTGACGGTGCCTTGGATGCAGTGCTGGGTAAAGTGCAGCCAAAAGCCTCTGCAGTGAGCAGGAACTGAGCAGAGCACCTAATAAGTGGATTTTTTTTTTTCTTTAATTTAGTAAGCCTCAGCTATCACTAGCAGCCAGCGCAAAGCCTCAAAGCCAAGCAGAATAATACATCCTCAGGCTTTTGTATCCTAGCTTGCCCTGACGGTTTCTGTTGCAAATCAGTTGTCGTAGCTAGAGACTGGACTTGAGAAGCTGATTAAACAAAGCTTGCCCTGCTCCTGTCTGACGCAGCGCTCCCTCGTCCAGCTCCTCATTAACGGGCTCATGGATATCCACTGTGACTGCTAACTCCACGGGCTGTTGAAGGGCATGCACCACGCTGGCAAGAGGCCAGATCTGAAAAAAAAAAAATTCCAGCTTTTCCGAGTGGTCAGAGCCCTGTCCCAGGGCTGCGTGGATAGCTGTGCTGGAACCACTCTCCCGTGGCAGGCAAGCTCAGGCAGCCAGCAATGGGAGCGCAGCTGAGGTCAGGCTGCTTGGAAAGAGCAGAGGGCACTGGACCAGCCAAAGGGCCATCACAGCTTTGAGGGTTTGCTGGTACAGGCGTCCCCTGGCAGAGTCCCCAACAAACCAGCCTTCCAGTGCAGAGGGAGTTGATTCGGAGACACGGAGAGTATCCATATCCCCGTGCAAAGAACCTTGGCCAAGAGCCGACCGAACAGACAGAGCAGTCAAAGTGGGTCCTGCTTTCAGAGGAAAGCAGAACACCAGAGACAAAGGCTGGTATACAATGACCCTCTTTAAAATAATAATTTAAAAAAAAAAAATCCATAGGAAAACTCCCATTGGCTTCATCAAGGCCAGGATGTGACCCAAGTTTGTGGAGCCTCCCTGAGGGAAGGCAATTAGTCTCACTCAAAGGATGCCAAAAAATTTAGCAGAGCATCCATAATCACCCTGAAATGTTCTCTACTAGCAAAGCATAATGGGTTTATCATTTATTTCTCAATTAAGTGGTGCTTAAGTTGACCAGGGAGTGGATTCCTATTGTACATTGATTAGCCAATAAAAATACATTAAAAAGCAAGTCCGACTACAGACAAGTAATGTCATCCCTCTCCCTCTGCCAAGCGAGGTGTCCTCTTGGACAGGCTGCCGTACCTTCTCTCCACCTCGCCTAGCCGTTCAGCTCTTGTGCAAAATGCTTTTATACAATGAATGAATTCCTAAGGCTACTTGTAAAATTACTAGGCACAGCCTTGTTAAACATTCGTTTGGATTTAAGACAATACACTAAAAAAATCACAAAGCAAGTGAGCACCAAGTGCTATGCTACCATCAAAGCTAAACAAACAGAATAGTCCATCGATGACTTATTCCCCCAGCCGTTACTCCACATCATCCATCCCCACTCTCCGCACTCACAAAGCCTCCCACAGATCAATAGCAAGGCTCGTTGATTATAATTGGAACAGGATCACACCTTTTTCCTTCCAGGTCAAAAGGCACAATGACTACAAGCCATTAAGTATTTTGTGGCACCACTCAATGACTGTATTTATGCCATAGACGTAGTTATGATTATTCCATGGAATACTCTTCATTTATTTCAGCAACAATCTGACAAACTATATTTATGCTGCACCTTTGGCCTCCTGGCTTGAACTCTGCTCAGCAATGTCTCTCAGCTGGGACTACTTCTAACACGCAAACCCTCCAAACAGCTTTCAAACCACCAGTGTTTCTTGGATATTGTTTTGTTTAAATCTACTACAAAAGGGCATTTTCTCGCTCCCCGCTCTTCCACCCTCCTCCCCTTCTCCTCTTCCCCCTCAAGCTGTTGGCCAAAGAAAATCAAGGATTTTAAGTTACGTTTCTTGCGTGCCCTCTGTGAGCACTGCGAGTCTGAAGTGTTACCAGGGTTGGTCCAAGAAGCTGCATTCCACCACCCAACTGGGGAAGCTACCCCTCAAACCCTGGCAAAGCACCTGAGAAACCCCACCGCTACCTACAGTCCCTCAGGAGCTTCAGGGGGGTCTGACTGACCACCTAGGAACGTCACTTTACAAAAGTCGCTTTAATTACAGACATCCCCATGCTGCAGTCGCATGACAGCTTCCCTATCCTTCCAGGACTGCTGGTTTTATGGACAGCCAGCAGCAGAAATATTAATGCTACTTCTGTATTTCAGAGAAAGAAAAAAGGCATAGATACATACCTACATTTTAAATATATATATATATATATATATGCATGCACACACACACCTTTGCTATAAACGAAAAGGCTGGTTGTCTGGAGGTGTCATAAATGCCCTTCTGAGCTCATTTAGTCTGGTCTGCATAATCTCACCAGTGAATTTACCACTTGTAAATATTCCAAATTTATGCCAATAAAATCTTCTCGGCAACCAGACAGACTATATATATGTATATCACTATGCATGGAGCCATTAACATCCATTCGTGGTTTGTTATTCTTGTGAAAGATCAGTAGGGGAAGGGAGGGAGAAGAAGGAAAGTCCAAATCATGTGTCCTCACAAAGGAACACTGAGCACTCAGCAAGTTGGGAAAGTGGAAGCTCACACCCCGCCAATAAGACGGAGTGGCTCCACACCACTTTTCTTCATTTCAAAACTGAAAGCATGGCTGAGACAAGAACATCAAGGAGCAGGGAGATAAGTGTAGAAACTATGTCGTGTCACGCTCTTGTAAAAGTCCTGGATACACCTACACAGCCTTCCTTATGACTGTCATATAAACATTACACTGGTGCTGTATATAGGAGATTAAATGGGAGGGGAGGGAAGCTTTGCATGTGTCATGCTACCAAAGGTTATTTTAGGATCACCTTAGAAGCTGAGTAGTGGGTGGCAGCTGATTATATTACCACAGGCATATTTAAATATCATGGGCCCAAACTCTTATCAGGATCTTTCATAAAGGGTTGTGGCTGCACTGTGACTTGAGCTTGAAACTTGGCCTGCAGAGCAATCCACTTCCCCAGGGCTGTGGTGAGCCCTCCTGGGCACGAGCCTTCCCTCAGAGCAGCATGCAGCCACAGCACAAGCACTTTGGCTTAAAGGCCCACGTTTGTCCAAGGAATAATGTCAAGGAATACACCTGAGACTCAAGCAGGACTTTCCCAGCAAGGACCACCCCACAGCACCACGAACCATGGTGAACCATCACGAGCACACAGAATACTTGGGGACAGAGCACATGCAGGCATCCCACAGACAGTCCTACACAGCCGCCACCAATGACACCATCACCAAGCTGCGTGATCCCACCAGCCAGCACCAAACCACAGTTTACCTGCCTCTGTGCACAACAAGTCTCAGAAGAAGCTCAACCACTACTTTCAGAATTCCAGCTGTCACTGGATCACGTCTTGATGGTAACTCTGCAGCTGAAGGAGGGCTTTGGAGGAGCACAGCCCAGCTTACCATGGATTCAGAAAAATTCATATGTAAGGGACTATCTCTGCTTATGTAAGAAATAAGTGTTCAAAAAACGGGTTTAGTCTAGTCTACCCTTGATTGGCTTAGAGTAGACTTGGTAGTGTAGGTTAATGGTTGGACTGGATGATCTTAAAGGTCTTTTCCAACCTAAATGATTCTATGGTTCTAAACGTCTCTGTTCTCCCACACAAGCATCTGCCTTCACAACCATGAGCCAGAAGAACAATGCTACCTGGCCACAGAGTCACGTCTATGGCTTTACATCACCAAGCAATGCTGCAAGTCATGTCTTTAAATGGCCTAATACCAGGTGTCTTAGAGGAAACCACGTGGCACGTTCATACAAAGGGTGACCACTGAGCAGAGCGCCTAATGGCAGTGCTGTTCTCCCATGCAGACAGACAGGCCCTCCCCTAAAAAAGATCCTCCCAGATGACAAGAAAATAGTCAGACACTCAATTCTCAAATGCTGCCATGAACTCAAAGTTGCAGAAAAAATCTTATATATACACATACATATGTATTTAATATATGTAAACACACACACACGTATATATATATTCTAGGTATTAATATATTAATAGATATTATATATTGGTGTTATAATAGGTTATAGATGTTGATGTTATATAGATATTAATGTATTATTATTTTTATGTATATATAACAGGTATTAATAGCTTCCCTATCAATCTCTTCCAGATTTCTGTACCAAACCCCTGGTTTATAATCAGATCTATTTAATTATTTTCAAGGCTTACAGCACAGTTTTGCAGTGCTACTTGTATAAAATCTGCAAACATTTATGGAAGCTTTTAAAGAGAGCTTTATGTTAAAAATGAACTGCTAGCCTGAAAAGTAGCTAATTATATCTTCACAAATTTGTAGCTGTTAAACCATCCAAAGACACTACACAAAAGTCAGTTTCTTTTTAGTTCAGATGTAGTTCCTCTCCCATTTTCAACTGCCACAAGATTTTGGTACTTATGACTGCATTGATGGGCTCCTTTGATTAAACCCAAGTATTTCTAACTGCAATTCTTGGATGAACCGCTCTGTTTGTCAGGTTTTGCAGGCACAAAAGTATAAATGAAATCTGAAATCTGGGACTTAGTTTGGGTGGGCAATGCTCCTTCAAGTTGTAAAAGCATTCAAATAACACCAGATGTTAACCACTCCTCTGGCTTCATTATCTAATAGGACATCACTCCTTGGCTTGCTTCAGCACAGTAGGATCATTCCTCACAGGGTCACATTGTCCTGGTTTTGGCCCTGAACACAAATTAGAATCAGCTAATACTGGACCTGGGTCTTTGTCAGGATCAGAGAGAACAAGATGCCAGGCAATGCCCACCTTGCCTATTCAAGCATTCTCAGTAAAGAAACTAGTTTTACTACCTTAGCAGAAAGGAGTTCAGTTGCACAAAAGGGGCCTCCAGTGAACTTCAAGATGATCTACCCCATATAGCTGCTACCCAACAAACTAAACACAACATATACCGTAGTGACTGTATGTAGTATAGAACAGGCTGAACGATAGAAATTTCTAAGGCAGGTACATAATACTACTAGCACAGTAACAAAATAAAAATGGGTGCAAACAGCAGAAACTAATGCAATCTATATTGGTAAACACTGTGAGGAAAAGCATACCAACACCGGTTTTGTGTTCCATTAGTTCAGTGTATAGGCACTCATTCAAAAAAGAAAAAATCATTAAATTATCTTTTAAAAATTATTATCCAAGTAAAGGGAGAAAATTAAGTCTTTCACCCATAAAGTTTCATTTGTTTCAACAAAATTCACACAACTACAAAGGCAAAGAACCACCATAACCACTAACATCACTTGCCAGAAACAAGATCACCTCAGCAGTTTGCTATTCAGAAGGTTAATCTACTTGAAGTTTTAGGACAAATCACTACTCATTACCTCAGCACAACTGAACTCTTTGGCAGGAGAAGATCACACTACCCAAAGAGAAAAATAAATATCACCAGTGGACCAAACCATGACACCTCATTGAAAGATTATTTTTAGCCACCTTCTGTACAGCCTCAAATCACCAAGAAATATTTCTTTCCATAAATTCAAATTAACCTTTATTAAAGAACTTTATTAAAGAGATTGTTTCTCCAATATAAGCCAGGTTGCCTGACAGTGTTTGGAAGATTACTAGTCCTCCTCTGAGCACATGGGCATGCACAATTATGCTAGTGCATAACCAAGACGGGGAACTACCCATTTCTCTCTTGATCAAACAGTTCCATACCTGAGACTCCTGTCATGCTACTCAGCTGAGTTATTACTCATTGAAAAAGAACAGCAAGTAACTTCTGAACCATTTCACGGGCAACGGCCGTTTTCTCCCCTCCTACATAAATTGAAATGCCAAATACCAAACCTATTTGTAGCAGTCAAGATTAGTTCTAGCAGGCAATCACAGAAGGATAAACTGATCTGAACGTTTACCTAACCACTAATAATTATTCCTACTTATTAGTTTGTTGTACCCCAAATGCACAGAGTACTTAAGATAATAGAGAAAGTTTGATCCTTGCCTGGAGGAACTGCCATGAGAAGGAAAGAAACCGAAGAAAGATGAAACTGCAAAAGAAACCAATCTCAATTTACAACCACTTGTGACAGCAGAGATGTGGATCTTGGCTTTCATTCTGCCCAAACCTCTTTTAGCCTTTACTGGAATTACCCCAAAGGAAGATGCTCAGTGCATTGCTAGATATTCACGAAGTTACACAAAACTGTAACTCTCTGTATCAACATAACAGAACACCGGAAGGAGATGTCCTACAGACTCTAGGACTTCATCCTCTTGGCTTTTATGGATGTTCTTACATCTTTGGAGACTACACACATATTCAGCTTCAGAGAAAAAACTCGAGTCAAACAGCCCAACTCCCTTGAGTTTGCTCCTACCAAACAGAGCATACCCATGTGAACGTACATCTAATGCAACTTACTGATTCTGTCTGGGTGCAATTGGGGTTGGCGATTGCTGGCACCACAAACCAGCACAGTGTCTCGGTACCTCAGTTCCAAGCAAACATTCAGGTTTAGCCATGATCACTCGGAAGGCAATCAGTGTGCAAGATCATTACCAACCAGCTTCGTGCAGCTATACCTTGAAAAGTGACTCCATGAAAGTGGTATGAGGGTGAGGTAGGGAGGAAAGAGGAGTGTAGTGTTTATTTCCTTTTAACTTTCTATTTCATATGTGTTCAGTGCCATGTCTGAACACGTTCAGATATTTCTTCCCCTCCCCACTTACCCTTCTTCCAAATGCTTGTCCTATAAATTATATCTGGGATCTGAAAATTAAGCTGAATTCTTTCCTTCTCTTTCTTATGCACACAGAGTAATAAAGAGACTTTGCAATCCAAATTCTGCACTTGTGTACACCTGCATTAACCCCATTGTCCTCAAATTATTCCCTTAACAATGGCTGTGGGTTTGTACAGGTGTTGAACAAGCCCCGTAATTGGAATTTAACAAACAATTCCAACAGCGGGGCAGGGGGGGGAAGAGCAAGAATTCAGCTCACTCCTTGTGGCATTAGCTAAGGTGTTCAAGAAGCATGAAAAACAAAAACACATTTAAAAGGTATTTAGGCATGTGCAGATACTGACAGGCAACTCATGAGATTTCCTAAAACTGCCCATTTTCTACTTAGATCCACAAACCAGAGCAATAGCAGCAAATGTAAATGAAAAACTTCTGCTTCTCATTTGCACCATCTTTCCAGCATCCTCTTTAGCCTCCTTCCTGCTTCACCGAGTATTTTGTTTCCAAAATAAACTTCATAAGCTCCCCCTTGGGATCACAAATTTAGGCCACAGTCCTACAAGCCCGAATGCATGGACCCAGCTGGGCTGAGGACAATTCTTCAGAGGGCTGACATGGAGGCGAGCCCAGCGCACATGCAGGATCGGGGCTGTATTTGCACCACCAGCTCCTGGGAAGGGAAGCACCTCCAAACCACTTACCACCGCATTAAGAAACAACTCCAACAGGAGGCAGAAAAGCAAGACGGGATGAGACAGAAAAGCAGGCTTGAGGAAATGCCACGCAATGAGAAGAGGCCATTGGCTGCTCTGCATCGCCACCTCAACTAAACTCAAGAGCTGCTTTTCTAGGCTGAGGTAGATTTTACATAGCTGTAAAATCAAACAAAAGCTTTGTGCTGATGCCATGAGTTCCTGCTTGCAACCATAACTTAAAACCAGCTTCCTCCAGCCCTTTCTCTCCATGCATCCTGCGGCCAGGATGTCAACTGTAGATGTAGTTAGGCTTTGTTGCGATGGATAACTTGGTCACAACAGTCTAGCAGGAAAGGTTATCCAGCTGGCAAATGAAAGAGATCAGTGACTTTATAGGGCCAGCAATTACTCCTTAGTGGTGGAGAATTACTACAGACACTCATTACTGAAGAAATGCCAGTTACTGACAAACTACCAAACTGAGAAATTAATTACCAGCTGAGAAAATAATGCACAAGGGATACAACTGAGAAAGCTATGTTCAAGAGAGATCCATAATTTGCAACAAGTACATTCTAATCAACAATTACTCCTGGTACAATTAGTACCACACTGGGTACCCTTTCAGGATGGCAGACATCACAAATGCTCTTCAAACCACCAATGGCTGGACAAAATAGCATCATCAAAAAAATGAAGACATTGTTCAACCTGACCATGACATTGTCCAACACACAGACCCGACTGTACGCTCCAACACTGCATAAGCAATTCAGCATTACTGCCAGGAAAATCATTGTCTCCCAACTCCTCCTTGTGCCTCCAAGGCAACTTCTACACGTTCAGAAAACCCTCCCGTATTCACGCACCATGCTCACAGACAAGGCAAGTGAACGAGGGGAACGCATGCTGCAAGGAAGTGCGCACAGAAGTTTGCTTTGCTGAATGGCAACAGGCATTTTTGCAATGCAAACTCCAAGACAAGCAATTTTTCCACAGCTTTTTATGCTAGGCGCCAGCCCTGTAAAAAAATAAATCTGCTTTTTGCTAAAATATAAAAAGATGTAGCCAAATTCTTCATCATCATCATCCAGTGGAAATAGTTTGGGGGTGTGGGGGGGGTGGAGGTGGAGAAAAAAATCTGTATACAAAACCTGCACATGACCTCTGAGCTACAACTTTCACAGCCATGAGTATTTATTAGCTTTAACAAATGTTTCTGTAATCAGCAGCAAGACCTTCCTTTTTCCTCCGGTCCATATCTTAGGAACCCAGTGCAGATGCTGGCTGATCCCAGGCCTCCAGGGGAGAAGAAGGGTGGATGAATTAGACATACAACACTCACAGGGTCCCAACGCAACGCCTAACCAGCCATGCCACAGGCCTTGAAGGCAACGTGATACAGAGAAACACAAGACAGAGCGAAGACATCAGCCTAAAGGGCTCCTCTCTCTCTCTCTGCATTCAGATGTAGTGGTGAACGAAGGGGAGAAACATAACACTGACTAAATTATTAAGTAAAATAGCCAAGGTCGCTACCTCCAAGCCTTTACAAAGCAGAGATCCTACACTATTTCAGGGAGAACAAATAAAAGGCAATCACGAAGCCTAAACAGCTAAGTAAATGGACATCAAAATGACTAACTTTGCACTCGGGATGATTACTGAAAAAAATCAAGGAGCTTAATATTTTGCTTTCTTTAAAAGTAAAGGCATGCAGGAAATTTAGCAGTCACATTTTCTTCCTTGGGCAAGAACACCCACACTGCTCGCTCGCACATTCACTCCCATTTTTCTCTGTGTAGCATCTGACCAAAAGGAGCCCAGACCGAGGCCTCCAGACACTCCTGCATCGCACACAGCAACAACTCCGATTTTTACAGTTTTATTTGGCTCGTTCACAAGACCCAGTCTCACGTGATCCACGGGCCTGATCCTTCTCCTAATAAGAGCAATGGCAAAACGCCAGCTGGTTCAGTAGTTCTGGACAGACCTTGCAGTGGCTAGAGGATAAACTTTAAGGGTCCAAGCCTTATTCATTCACTCTTCTTGCTTCCACAAGTAATCCTATTAAAAATAATGGGACTGCTCTCCTAAGAGTCAAAGATGCGGGATCGAATAAGAGGAGAAACAGACTGAGAAATATTTGGGGTTCCCCCTCCAGCAGAGCACAAGTGCATTCCCCAAAGCATCCTCTTATTTCTGCATATCAAATTAGAGCACCAATAAAAAAATAAATACATAAAAAGCAAAATGCCTGAAAACGTCATTTGAGGCAGGAAGAAGAAACCTAAGTCCTCCCTCTTTTAAAACAAGGGCAATCGAATGATGAGTAGCTGAAAATGTGGCCACACACACACTCCTTCATATACACATACATACACAGAGGCAGTTCATCAGAAGTGAATCGGAGAGAGAAAGATGAATTTGAACCCTTTATCCCCTGTCCTTTATAAAGGCTGCCACTCAGTAAACGGAGATTGCTCTAATTACTGTGACAATTCTGCACCCCGTTCAAACAACTTTTGTGCTCTGGACAGGTTTCTCTGCGAGTTTGAAATTCTTGGCCTGAGAACCACTCTTGTCTAAAAGAGGTTTCTCGTTGCAAGCGCAGAATGCAACACTAACAACTTGTCCCTCTTTTCAGCTCCTTTCATTCTCCTCTTTTCCAATTGCCTGATTCAGGGCTTAATGGAAACTTGTCAAGGCTTTTCTTCCCACAAACCCTGTAGAGCCCCAAGGCAATCTGTGCACAGAGTAACCACAGGAATCTCATATTGTCAATTAAAATTGAATAGACACCTGATAACCCTGTATATGCTCACAAATATACATCGCATGCATATACACAGATGTGCCCACGTAACCAGTCCGATACCCACGTTCGGGCACACCAGCAGCGCGGCGACGTGCCAGTTCCCACTCACAACCGCACAGCTACACCCAGGTTCTCGTTTTCACTTTTTAATTTCATATTTATGAGATTTAATTTCATATTTATGAAATTAAAAACAAAGTACTTTCAAGTACTGTAGCTGAGCCGCAGATTTCAATAGAAAATAAACTAACTACATATACCAGGCATTTGGCCTTTAATAACCCTGGGGATTGTAAAGATATTTAGCTGCTATCCAGATAAAATAAGCTCTGTGGATATTCTATACACAGCGGTTTTGTGACCGGTACAGTAGTTATGTTTGTGACTAGCTCCTGTAAAGTACCTTTTTTTTTTTTTTTTAAATTGACACAGACATGTTTTAAGCTACATTTTATGGTGTAGTTTAAGAATTAAAAAAAGGCAATAGGAATGTAACAGGAATCAAGTAAACAGAGACATTTGGTTAACAACAATAAAAATCTCAAAAACTTGACTTCCAGACAGACAACTATAATCTGCAACTCCTTTCAAAGGGAAAAAACCTTCTTGCCAATGTCCCAGAGAAAACAAAGGTAGAAACACTGGTTGCCATCTTATTCTTCTGATGTGTTCATTCAAGGTCATACCTTCCCCTGGATTCTTTAATATTGGCAAACATTTATAATAGCGTAATTTCAATAGCAGTCTGTTCAGCCTGGGCGTAGATCAATGCACCATCTATACGCTGTCTTCCAGACCTTGCCTATGTCACAGTAGTGGCCCTGGTTTTATAAATCTCTTAAATCTAATTAACCCAATGCAAACCTCTTACTGTGTATGCTCCCAAACCAGTTCACTGGTTTAACCGAGTTAAAATTATTCAGACTAGGGTTTAAAGCAGTTGCAAGAGAACCTTTATTAAATATTTGCATCAGTTAAAAACAGAGATCAATGTAGCGGCTTGTCTCTAGAATAGAAAAGCCTATAGCCTCAGACTTTTCCAGATCATTATTTAAGGAGTCACTGACTCCATTGGGAGTTTGGATGTGCTCAGAGAGATACGCCCACACCTTTTCTTGCTCTATTTTTCCCTTTCTTAAAATAGGACAACTTGTTTCTACTGTATCGACATCCAAGAATCTCTCATATTCCCCACAAAGTCCCTTTGCGGTACTTTCAGTTTGGCATTTTCTAACTGTTACTTCCAACATCCTCCTTTTGGATTTTTTTGGTGCCTCAGCTGCATCACTGTCACTAGTGAATTAAAAAGCAGAGCCTGATTTTGTTGTATACAGCACCTTTCACACCACAGATACTCTGAAGAGCCCTGCAAAGCTGTGAGATAGATACTGGTCGAGCACAATTATATATTCATACTTGGTAGCCATTAGGCATGCAATCGTACTTCCCACAGAGCCCAGGGCATTAAAACCTGTTCTGCCAAGAGGTGAAAACAGTTAGGCAGGACTAACTGTATCAGTAGGACTAACAAAATGGTTATGGGACCTTTCACACCGCAAAGAGTCCCTCCTGAATTCAGCGTCACTTCCTGGCTGAATACATGCAGGACTTCGGTACCCGAACCATCTGACCCCAAAAAGAATCTGCCCTCCCATCTCCTCCCTGCTCGCACTTCCTTCAGCAAGCAGCAAAAGCATTTCAAACAACGCAAATCCATTCTCTGCTCACCAAAGCCTACTTGTCTCCTATAATTTCTATCATTTTCCTGTCATCATTTCTCCTTTGCTGAAACCAGCAGCATATGACTCACAGAACACTCATTAACTTTTACAACTTCCATACAAATCCACCTACTCATATTAGAAAAGCAGTATTGACATGCAACACAGCCTCGGACCAAATCCTGATCCTACCAGGATGCTCTGCGCTCTGTGGGAAAGTCAGATACTGCAGAAGCAGGAGCTCATGTAGGAAGGCACCACTGGAAACGTAACTTTGGTTTGTTTTTTTTTTTCCAAGAGCGAAGGACGCCACAGAAGCAGCAATATATCAATATGACGTTTAGTTGGGTTTGGCTTTTTCAATACCTTTATCCACTTTTGAAGAAGTTGGCCATTGGTTCAAGACACACGGGGCCTGATCCAAAGCCCTTCGTTATTAATAGAAGCCTTTTTTCCACTGACTTCAATGGATCTTGGACCAGGCCCAAGGAAGACAAGATTTCACAGCAGTAAGAGTGACACACATTCTCCGCATTCAAAAAAAAACAATACGCGGCATTTACGATGTCAATCTGTACAGCGTAGTTTTGTTTGTGTTTTGCTTTTTAAAAATAGGCTCTAGGCTGTCGGATTAATGCACCCAAAAAGTCTCTCTCAAGTTGGAAGGAATTACGGGCAGATACAAAATGCCATGGTGAGATATATAATATTCCCAGTATTTCCCCCAACTAGAAAATAAAGGCATCCTCTACCGCAAGATTTCTTATAAGTTGCTGCAGCCACACTTTAAAGTGTCCCATCATTATAAACTCCTCTAGTAACAGCTACAACATTACCCATGATGAATTAATTTGTATTAATATGGCTATCACGCGCATTTCCATATGAAACCCATTGTTCTGGAGCATTAATGAAAACCTCACCAAGTGAAATAACATGGTACCCCTATATTTAGGTTAAAGAAATTTAAAATAAATACATTAAAACAGAACTGCTAATATATTTAGTACATCATAATTGGCACAGCAAGCAGAAACCCAGTTATCTTCTCAGTACGTATTTATAGCATCACCCTTCTCCATTCATTCTGCATTTTCTTAGAGAATCTGCTGTACCCTACATCTGCAATTCATTGACTTTACAATTTACCACATGTTGAGATGGAGAGGTCTCAGCTCCATTTGAATCACTGCACAAATATGCAAGTGATTTATCGTTTTAAAACTGAAGACTGCAGAAGAACGACTCCACTTTTCCTGAACATTACTCCTTCTGGCAGACCATGAACAATTACAGCGCGTACTAATTAAGCTCTGTAAATGTGCTGTGCCCTGCTAATGCCTACCAGGCCTCAAATTTAGTTGCATGAAGCCAAACTTCAGCCAGCGACTTAACTCATTCAGCACTGCCCGGTTGCCTGAGCGTGACCCCACAAAGAATAAGGGTCGATGGTTTAGCCGACCTAAAACAAAGGCGCGAGACTGAACAGATTTTGCCGGAAAGATTCGGAGGGGGGAGATGCCGGAGGGAGGGGGTGGGCAGCGTCCTGGGAACCAGAGAAACATCCTTGTTGATAACCTGTTAAAAAGGTACAATACCACACCAGCTTTGCAGCGCGGTGCTGGGGGATTTGGATCTGTCCCCGGGGGCTAATAAGTCACAGCGCTCCATTGATTAGGGAAATGCATAAAACCTTCAACAAAACTGTACAGCTATTTGTGGAAGGGCCAAATTGACAGCCCCCACATTTTTTTTAAGTCAGGTTTTACATGGCTCGTAGAAGAAAAACACATGGGCGAAGGAGAGCAGCTTTCCACCACACACATAACCCTGCCTTTTTTTCTTAAATTAGTCTCCAAGCACAACAGTAACCTACAGGGAACCTGAAATCAACTGCTGGAGAAATTAAAGCTAAAAGTAATACCTAGGCATATTTGAGTAATCGCATTATCTTGTTCCAACACACACCCCCCCAGCACAGACAAGACAGCAACACTTCAAATCTGACTGTCCACTCCAGGAAAGCATGTTTGGTGGGGAGCGAGCCGAGAATAACGAGCTTTGCTGAGCGAAGCAGTGTTTCTCCTCAGGCCCCAGACTTTCCTGACACTTAAGAGTCAATCCCCAGATCCCAAGCTTCCCCTCCAACCATCCGCTCAAGTACTGGCGTTTCCCCCCCCAGGTTTCTACAATTTCTCCTCAAGCTCCAACATCCCTCCTTTGTCCTCCAATTACTCTCCAGCGGCCTCCGCTCTCCCCGTGCCTCCCCCAGCTCCCCCCTCCCAAAACACCGCCCTCAGCACGTCCCCCCTGCTCCCCTCGCCCCTCCGCGCTGATGCGTCCATCCCAGACTGTCCCTTCCAGCAGGACGCAGGGCTTCTCCCCTAAAAACCACTTCTAACCTCAACACCTGAATTCATTCGGCGCATGTTTTCCCTTAACGTGGGCTTTTGCTGCTTTTTAAGAGGCCCTGTTTTATACGCGCAAACCAGCCTAATATATGTATTTCCAACCATCCACCTTTTGCGTAAAACCTGATGCAATTTTTTTTATTTCCTCCCCTGGCTCAGCAGTACGTGAGCAAATTAAAGGACATTTCCAGGTGTCATCTTGTCTTTAAACGCTTGCTTGTGTCAGCGTCTAGGAAATCCTGCACAATACTGCCGAGACCTCTGCAAAGCACGCGCGCTGCGCTAAACTTCTTCCCTCCTTCAGCCTGGCTGCATCACCCAGAGCCCAGCCTTTACAGCACTGCAAGCGTTAATTAGAAACTTCGGAACCTACATAAAAAAAAAGCACAAACGTAAAGCAGCAGTTGGAAGGAGGAGCAGAAATATTCTTCACTTTTGGGTGGGGGGAGAGAGAGGATTTCCATACCTTCCCCCCCACCCACCCACCCAGCACCACACTCCATCTCTCATTGCTTATAATTAGTGAAAGAAATTTGACCCACTGCCAGTGTCTGTGGACCTTGGATATTATAAGGCCAGCGTGGCGTCAAATATCTTAACATTCATAAGTGTTATAGGCTGTAAATAAACCCCATGGATTTATGACCCTGCGGTGCTTGCCAGCAAACGACTGTGGCACATTTCTTTCAGCAGACCTGTCGAGGTGCAAGTTTGCCTTTGGTTGTAAAATTAACCATTTCCTTCACAAATGTGCCCAATTAGAAGTCAAAGTTTTAAGGCTTACTTACATATTGGCCAGGACGTGGTACTGAGGAGACGCCCGGGGAGCAGAGCTTTAAACTTCCCCCCCCAAACCTCACAACCCCCCCCAAAGCACAGCTTCTCACAACAGCCCCAGTGTGGGAGCAGTGTCTGATTTCACCAAAAAAAAAAAAAAAAAAACTGGGGGGGAAGAAAAAAAACCCTAAACCGACAACCCGACTGCTTTTATATTTATACGTGCCTATCGCCAGCCCTCATTTTTGGCCGCTGTGAGGCTGGGGGGAGCAGGCATCTCCCCCCGGGCTGTGCCTGGAGAAGGATCTCCTCCCTTCCCCCAGGATAATGTCATCTGCTTCCTGTGTAGGAGAGCATTTGCTAAATCCAGGTTGTCTCATGCTTAACTGCCAATAATCCAACTTCCACATAACTCCCAGACAGCTGGGAAAAGGTCCTCAGAGTTTTTAGTCATGGTACAGAAACACACGTCCACACAAAAAATCTGCAGCTGTCCTTTTTCTCTACACCACATTTTTTATCTGATTTTGGGGCCCAGTCATGAAAGTCTGACAAATTTAAAACATTTTTACCTACATTCTGGTTTACAAGCTCCAATGAAAGCTGCAACACACTCCCTCCCCCCTCCATCTTCAGCTGACAAATCAGCACATATTTGCTTGAACAAAAAACGAAGAGGAAAGAGGGGGGGGAAAAAAAAAAAAAAAACCACCACCCCACTCAACATCATCAGTCCATGTATGAATGCATTCAAAAAACCTGGAAAAGCATCTACTGTTTTTTTTTTTTTCAGTACAGATCAGCCACTGGTGCACCTATTAAAATTGTTCGATTTCCAAAGCAAATATTATTTTTAATGAAGTGCAGTCCTGCAATTATCCTGTACACTCCAGTAACAGTACTGCATTATATTGTTTTGCAAGGTCCCAGAAACATGAAACTTTTCTCTAACTAATTTTCATAGCCCCCTAAAGAGAAGCTGATTGACTAAGCAATGCAGTATTTGCTCCACAATGAAATCTTATCAGGAAGAAGAAGGGAAAAAAAAAAAAAAAGAAAAAAAAAAAAGGAGAATTAAAAATAAATCAGCTTCTTTACCGAAAATAAGTTAACAAACACAGTCTGTTTGCCATTGTATACCAGCTATGCTAATGCTATAGCAGAGTGATTCAGCAATCTACCTAATTAAGCATGAGGAAAGTTTCTTTATGGAGGTTCCATTTGATTTACACCACAGGATCATCAGTTCTTATTTCCTAGCTTGTTTTTACACAAGTCCAGAAACTTTATTAAAAGCACGTCCATTCATTTTTTGTTTAAAAAAAAGAAAGCGAATAATTCACTCTCCATTGAATAGCTATGTATCATAAAGTACCAAAGTGCTGACATACTAAGTTGTATCTACATTATTAAACTAGTTCGTGGACGTTAATACTATAATCCATACTGCAGACATTAAACGTCAACCATAAAGATTAGTAAAGAATTAATATTGTCACATCGAGACTGAAACCTTAACATGCCAGCCATAAATATTTCTGAAGGAGATGAAAAACAATTAGCATAAATACCAAAGAAGGGCAAGAACACCTGTTCTTTTTCAGTGCGATAAGCATTTTATTGTTCTCTATTTAAAATGTAATGACCTGTGTAATTACAGTAATATTACATTGTATTGCAAGGGCTTGGAATGTCACACTTTGAAAAGTGTTGTCAAAACAATTGGAGGGAAGGAAAAAAAAGGGACCACCATTAACCCTTCACACCCCAGGGTCTACAGCTTTTGTATTAGGAAGGATTATGTTGTCTGATTCAGTAGATAAAGGAAAACATCCATTTTTCAAGTCAATTAGAGAAAAAAGTTTCTTCCTGAACGTAAAAATCTAGGCGAGGGGGCTGCTCTCCACCACAGCTATTCCCAGCTCCCAAACTTCAGGACCAAACGCAAGCTCACTCCTACAGGCTCACTCAGCAAGCACCAATTTAGGGGAAAGGAAGATGCAAGAGCACGAGTAAAAATAAGAATATCTGCCAGCAGGGTTTTCTCACATCACATCGCATCTATTTGCTCACCGAAAGCATGAACCAAGCTCTAAATTTAGGGTAAAAATTAAATACACCGCTTCTTCATTTTCCAACTCTGAAAGGGAAACATTCTCCTTAATTACCCCTAACAGGCAGCTACCCCAGTCCCTCTGCAAGCGGAGGGATGGAACTGGCACTCTCGGGTACATTACTTTATGACTATTTGACTAGACGTCTACTTAACACACATCTATTCCTAAAAGCAAACCGCAGTATTCTACCAAAAGCAAGATTAACACGCGAAAAAATCTTTGACTTCTAAAAATAAAATTACTCCTATCAAGCTTTATAAAGAGTTTGCGGTATTTAAAGCATTATTCTTGAGATAATATATTATTCATCATAAGCAGATTTTATGATACTTTATAATTCTTCACATTCCTGAAGCAGTAAAGCAGAAATTGCTGCCCATGAGTTTGCTCTTGAACAGACAATTACAGGTACATTTACAAAACACAATAATCCCACTCCACCCCCAAATAAAACAAACAAAAAAAAAAATCCGGGGAGGGGGGGAACCCCACCACAACCACACCCACAGACCTTTAAGATTCTACAACAGCAAAAGGAAAGGAAAAGCAATTTTGCTATGTATCTGCATCACCCCTTTACCTTGCATGCTCTAAGACTCAACAAATATGGCTTCAGGAAAAACTAGGTAAATAAAAATAAAATTCGTAATTACGCAGAACCATCTATACCTTTTCAACCTGTACTGAAAAAAAAAAAACAAACAGGAGAGAGAAAGATCTAGTTCGTCTGGAATTGAAAGCTGGTACAGCAGAGAACTAGAATCCACCTAAAACCAGTGTGTGACAGACAACAGCTATTCCGCTGAATCTGTATAATATTCTGCTCTCAGGCCTAAATAAACAACTTTAATTTTGCCTGGCTATAATTAAGTGGCAGGCAAACAAACCAGCATACGGAATGTGAAAGAATAAGGTTAAGAAGATAGGAGAAGGATGCTGGAGCCTGGATGTGGAAATAAGAAAATTGCCTATTGAGTGTGGAAATATCCTTTCAGAATCCATCTGATAACCCAAGCAGGCCACCTGCTATACCAACAATAAAACAACCCCTAATCTTTTATACAGCACCTTTAATTCACACAAACCCAACATTCCTATAGAGGCCTTTTTTAACTGTGGGGGAGCAAGGGGAGGAGGAATACTTCCAGGAAAGCTAACTCCTGAAGGATCCTATCTTTACATGCTAAGGGAAAAAGGACCTGTAATAAAGGTAACGAGGAAAAAATAAAGAACTGTAGCTGTTGTAAGAAAAATGCTTAAAGAAAAAAGCAGTGGAGGTGTGCTTCCTATTAGCCTACGCTTGGAACAGTGGAATGCATTTAAGGTAAAAAGGAGGAAAAAAAAAAAAAAAGGAATACAAGGCTTCACAGTTTGTAACAAAGTGATTAGTAACAAAGATTGTTTTGCCATCTGGATCCTGGTGCTTATAGAATTTGGAATTTATCACCGTCATCCATATACATGTGGTTGACCTTATTCAAAAGGAAAAAATATAATGCATTCAGCCCCTGAATTCTCCTCCCAATCATTACAATTGCAAACCGCAGTTACCCCACGCTACTGTCCCAGAAATCACCTCCTCGCAAGAAGAGCCTTCCAAACTACCAAAATAAAACCCTACCACAGCCCTCAATAGATGCAAAGTCAGAAAACCTTCCTTACCACCTCCCTGTCACTCTGCATTTACTAATCTGTGCCTACTGACGGTTTACTAAGTGAAAACAAGACTGACCCGATGTTTAATATTTTAATGCTTTAAAACACTTGTAGATCTGATACACTGAAGTTGTCCAAGCCCTCAGTCATTAGTACAGCTTCAACATCTACCAAACAGCAGATCTATTATTGTAAATTGCTATCTCGTGTTACCGCAAGGAAAAAAAAAAAAAAAAAAAAGGATATAAACACACATGGTGATGGTGGGGACGCTTCAGATTTAGAAACAGCCAGAAGAAACAAAACAACAACGCTAAACCCATCGGTAGGAATACGTAGTATTTTGTAGTCCCAGTGGATTTAGCTGTTTTAGCTAAAAATTTTGAAAAAAACCTCTTTAAAAGGAAAGAAAAGGTGACACTTGAGAAATCTGATGTCAGAGCGGAGCACGCCGTGGGTGATGCTACGAGCGGAAAAACAGCTGGGGCTGCAAAGCCACCAGCGGACCCCCAAGTTTCCTGGGATCTGGGCT
The DNA here is from genome assembly GCF_030463565.1 of Pelecanus crispus. NCBI lineage: Eukaryota > Metazoa > Chordata > Aves > Pelecaniformes > Pelecanidae > Pelecanus > Pelecanus crispus. The sequence goes on from NC_134652.1 coordinate 11,044,929, forward strand.
AGAACTTGCTCGACCTCCAGGCACAGGCGTGCAGGCCAGCACACCCCTGCCACTGAACCCGGGGTTTAAGAAAAAAAAAAAAAAAAAACCACAAAACTAAAAAAAAAAGCCCACCCAAAACCACCACACCAGCAAAAAAAAAAAAAACAAAACCAAACAACAGAAAACCGGCCGCTTTCAGCAAAGTGTTGTTCTGCCAGCATACTTCCAGGAGGAATTTTGCTCGACTTGTTTGATTCTTTTTTGCTGTGGCCGTCGGTAGCGGAGCTAAGCGAGGCGATTTCTGCTTCCGGACTGGGCCCTCCGCTTCGCCCGCTGCCCGGCCGGCAGGGCCCACCCCGCCGGAGCCGCCGCGGCCCAGGTGCGGAGCGGCCCGGCCGCCGCCGCCCTCCCGCCCCGCGCCGGCCCGGGCTGAGGCCGGGCGCAACTCGCGGCGCCCACGGCGGGCGGGGAGGCTGCCCCGCGCCGGGCACCGCGCAGTCGCCGCCCCCGCAGGCCGGGGGGCGGGCGAGGGCAGGAGAGGGTTAAGGGGGAGGAAAGGGGAGGGGGAGCCGGCCCGGCCGCCGCGGAGGAGGGCAGGAGGCGACGGACGGCGTGGAAAAGGAGGAGCTGGGCGGGAGCGGATCCCGGGCTCGGCCGGGAGAAAATAACCCCCAGCGGAGGGGAGAGGGGAAAAAAAAAAAAAAACAAACCCAAACTCCTGGACTTTTTAAATTCATTTCCAGTTTTGTTTTGAGGCTGGATTAGGTGGCGTTTGCATTTTGTTTGGGTTTGGCTGCGTGGGTTTTTTTTTTTTCCTCCCCACCCCCCCGCAGGGGAGGTTACCAGGGCTCCAGAAAACTGCCCACAAAACTGAAAGTAAAAAAAAAAAAAAAAAGTAAAAAGAAAAAAAAAAAAAAAAGAAAGAAATATGGCGAAGTGTAAACAAACCCCCTCCCGCCGCGGCCCGCGGAGTTTGGAAAGTTTGCGGCGCGGCGCGGGGGAGGGGGCGGCGGGCAGGGCCGGGCCGGGCAGGGCCGGGGCGGGCGAGCGGGGCGGCGGGGAGCGCGGCGGGAGCGGGGGCCGGGGGGCACGAGGAAGGGAGGGAGGGGGGCAAACAAAAAGGCACTTACCGTTCTCGCCGTCGGAGAGAGCGATCCATTGGGCAGATACGGGCTGCTGAGGTCGGGGATCATTATAAAGGGATAACCCGGGTATGGTGGGCCCTTAAACAACCCTCCATCTTGCCTCTTCGCAGCTAACATGGCGGGGGAGACACGAGCGGGAGCGGGGAAGGAAGGGGGCAACAGGGGGGAGAGAAGGGAGGAGGAGGGAGGGGGAAGGAAAACTTTTTTTAGAAAGTGTCCCAAAAAGAGGAGCCGGGCGCCCGGCGGAGGGGCGGCGGGCGGTGCGGGGCGGGCGGCGGTGCCGGCCGGGCCCGCCGTACTCACCTTCCTCTAAACTTTCCCGGGATTTATCTCTGAAAGTTTCGGACCGAGGCGGGGGCCGCCGCTCCGCCTGGGAGCGAGCCGGGGGTCGGCGTGGGGCAGCCGGGGACGGGGGTGGTGGGGTGGTATTTTTTTTTTTTTTTTTGGGGGGGGGGGAGAAGAAGGGAGGAGGGGAGGAATAAAAGGCGAGGAAGAAGGGAAAGGTGCGGGGGGAAGGTGGAAGGGGAGACAAACAGAACAAAACAGAAGGCATCGTTACAAGTTGGTGCCGCGGAGGAAAGTTGGGCGCCGGCGGGAGCGGGACCCGGCGCGGCGCCCCCGGCCCGGCCGCGGCCCCGGCGAGGCAGCGCGGCCCCCGCCCGCCGCCCGAAACGGCCCCGCGGGGGGCTTCCCCCGTACCTCCGAGTCTGAGGAGCTGTTTTGATTCGTTTCTGATTCATTGACGAGAGACGACTTGACATCAGCTAAATCCCTCTCCGCCGAGGAGTTCTCGGAGATCTTCTCCTCCTGCTCCCCTTCGTCTTTGAAAGAGATCAGTTCATCGTTGGCGCCCAGGTCGTCCCCTCCACCGCCGTTCAGCTGCGGCATTTTCCTCCTGGCTCACCCCACCAGCAGCAATTTTGCAAAAAGGGGAAGGGGGAAAAAAAAAGAAGAAAAAAAAAAAAAAGAGGGGAACGGGGGGGAAAAAAGGAAAAAAAAAAAAGAAGAGGGGAGGGGGGGGAAAGTTTGCACCAAAAAAAGAAGAGTCCAAGGTGAAAGTTTCTTTTTTTTTCCCCTTCTCTTTCCTCCTGGGGAGGGGAAAAGAGGGAGGAGGAGGGGAGGGAAATGTCTCTTCTTTGCTCCTTTGCACCAGTGACTTTAGGCTTCTTCCTTTCCTTCTTCGGGATTTTTCTCTTTCTTCCAGGGAGCTGGTCGGCGTGCACTGCGCGCACACGCACTCACACCCGCGCACGCACTCGCGAAAAAATTAATAATAATAAAAAAAAATATATAGACGGGGGGGGGGGGAGGGGGGGCGCAGGGGGGAGAAAAAATGCAACAAACAAACCCAAGAAGTCAGCTGTAACGGGGGGGCAGCCGCCGCGGATATTGGGAGCCTGTGCCGCTCGGGTTTGAGTGAGTTGAAGTTGGACTGAGAGCTTTTCAGTTCAAAGGCGGCGCTGATTGACAGATAGAAAAAGGGGGATCGAAATCCGGAGGAACGGAGAAGTCTGGGATCCGGGATTATTGACAGGGAGCGAGAAACACACCAGGCACTTAATGAGATGCAGGAGGGGGCGGGGGCTCCCGGGTGACGTCTGCATAAATAAACAGGTCTGGGGCGCGGGAGGGGGAGGAGGAGGAGGAGGAGGAGGAGGAGGGTGGGGGAAGTAGGAAACTAACAATGATCCCTTTTGGCATGGGAGCGGGAGGGCGCGGGGAGGGAGCGGGCTGCGGGGGGGCGGCCGCCGGGACGCCAAACGCGGGGGGGGGGGGGGGGCGGGGGGCAAAAAAAAAAAAAAAATCTTAAAAAAAAATTTCCACTGGAGCCCGGAGCTGCAGGACGGGGGGAGTGAGGGGAAAAGCACCCAAACGAGTGCCCCTGCCTCCGCGCTGCGGAAAGCGCTAACTTTTACATCCTGAGCATTAATAAACGTATCATCTCCGTGCAGTCCGGATTCTCCTGGAGGATGCGTGCCCTCAGTGTTTGCGCACATGTGGCTGCAGGGCGGTGGGGTTTTTTAACCCGTTAACATTTTTCTTGCCACTCGTTGGAGGTAAGAAACTCCAATCATAATAAACACTGCCATATAGTAAAAGCCTGGTTTTTAAGCAGCACTTGCTCCGCGCATTTATTACGGTTGTAACACGCAGGATGAAAATGTGCGAGATCACTCGCTGGAGATCAGATCTTTCCAAATTATCTTACAGCCAGGCATAATGTTTTTCGGGTCTTGATGTGGAGAGAGAGAGAAAAAAAAAAAAAAAAAAAAAGAGGAGGAAAAGGAATGTGACTGCTAAGAAGTTAATTAGCATGGCAGGACGGAGAATCAAGGACTCGCAGACTTCAGAAGTGAAAAGTTGTGGCGGCGGCGTAAACATCACGCGGGGGAGAAAGCAAAGTGAAAGTGGGCCGGTGCCCGCGGCGGGGGGGTCGGGGGGGGCCGTCCCGGGCGCCCCCGGCCGCGGGGTCCCCGCCCGCCCCCCGGGGGCTGCTGCGCTCCCGGGCTTCGAGACGGCGTTTTTGTGAAGTCACTCGCCAGAGCTCTGCCTGCGCGGCAACAAAATGGGGAGCAGGATAATGCAGATGCGAGAAATGGCATCTGTTCCCCGAATATAATGTGGTGAGGGGAAGGGGAAAACAAATTGATCTTCCAGCAGTGACAAATTGTAACAATGGACGAGTCAATTGGAAACTTTAACATGGGCAAGGAACAAAAGGGGGAGGGGGGGGGAAGACAGTAATTTCAATGGGAATTAGTAAATTGCCTAATGGAGATGGTGTTAGAAAGCAAGGGGCAGGCTGTACTAAATAATCCAAACATTCCTCCAGAAATCTAACCTGCTGCTCGTACTAGGGGCCATTCAGCACATAGGGTTTCCAAAACAAAGCCAATTTGTCATGCAATATTTAGAGAGTTTGGGGGTTTCAGCTAAACTGTCTTCTATAAAAAGAATAATAAAAATAATAATACAGAGATCGACAAGGCTAACACGAATTCTCAGGCATTAAAAAGTTCACATAGAAATTTGCATACTAAAGGGAAAGATACAGACAAAATAGAAATAAAAAAATCACTGCAACTTACAACTTTAATATTAATCAGTAAAGCAGAAGTAGAGTGAAAGGAAGCATGAAAAGAAGTAAAACAAATGTGTACATTTAATCAGACAGGATTGCATAGGACACAAAGAACAGGGCTAATTAGTCTCAGCAGGTAGGGACTAACCTTCAGACTTCATAAATAAATAAGTCTGTGAACAATGTCTAAGTGGGAATATGGAGACAGAAAAGGGATTATTTCAAGACACCAAGTAAAAACATGAAGAATGAAATACTTCACTGTTAACTCAACGTACAAATGCATTGAACAGTTTCTTTTTCCACTGGCCTTTTGACTAACTTGCTTTTTGCTTTCAGAGATTTTTCTAAATAACTGTCTGTGGGCACGCACACTCCCCATTTGCCCCTGTTTATGTACTTCTGTCTTTGCTAACTAGTGCCTTGCAGAGTGACACCTTAACAAATATTCTCCATTTTTGTTTGCCTTTTGATTTTTAAAATGCCTTTATACCCCAGAACAATATGAGATTAGAAATACAAATGTGACAGACTCCTATTTACTTTGCATGGCCATGTGTTATAATTTGATCCAAATGAACAAAAACAGTTGCACAGTTTTGTTTTGTTCTTCAAAGATCTTTTTACAATCTGCTGTGTTGTTTTTTTGTTTTTTTTTTAAAACAAGTACACTTTTGCTTCAGTCCCAATGTAGTTCCTAACTCCTTATTAAGCATCCTCAAAAGTTGGTGTTCAAGACAGGCCCAGTCCTTCCCCAAAGCCTGATTCTGTAGAGCCTCACACGCGAGTAACATCTCTGACAGACTGGTTGTGAGGATGGTGATACACCTGGACTACTCGCGCAGGTAATGCTACTCACCTGAGTAAGTGTTGATAGAAGGGAGCTCAGCGGTTTTCGCACCAATGCCACGTGGTGGTCCTAGCTTGGCTCTGGTGGCTTCTGGCTGGAAGGCCGAGGGGCTGTGCCCCAGCTGTGGAAGGCGTTGCCCCTGCACGTTTGCACAGCTGGAAATTTGCCACCACAGTGGACTCAGAGGAGCTCCATGAAGGACTGGGAAACTGCTTTCTAGCTTTCATGGCAACGTCAAGTTCTTCCTATTGCAAACTTCTAGGGTTTTGTTTTCAAACTACAGCTTATAGCTAGCTTGGTTTTGAACTCCAGCTATTGTTGATGGTTACTAAGCTGACATGGTTTAATTAAGGTAGTACAAGTCACTTAGGATAGATTATGCGTCTTATTTGTATAATTTTCCTTTGTGTAACAGTTCTTGTTCGTACTCGGGGAAGTCAGAGCTCTCCAGGGGTCAACAGCACCTGTTGAGCAGTAGGTTCTCAGGTGGTACCTTAGATTAAAAAAAAGTGTAGTGTTTAACAATGAAAGAAACACAGTATTAAAAAAAAAGTCAGGCTAATCCACTGCATAAAACATGATTTATAGTTTGGATACCCTATTTTAAGTAACAGCTGGTGAGACAAAGCCATGTGCTCCAAGTTCAGTCTTCAAGAGATGTTGGCTTTCTTGTCAAAGCTGACCTGTAGCACACATGAAGTGGAAGTGCCTCTCCAAGCTTTTGGAATGCTCACAACTTGGTACAATATATCAAATGCTGAGCAATGGGTTTTGGTTACCAACAGTGGTGTCACCATTTTACACTTTGGCCCAACATTTTGGTCCCAAGAATGCTGCAGAGCCTCATGAACAGCAACGGCGAAAAAGCATGTGAGGTTCGCCTGCTAGTTCACATTGCAGTGAACTGGAGAGGGAAGAGGCTGACCAGGGGCAGCCAAAGAAATTTATTGTTTTATGGAAAAACACATTGGAATCTTTAATGTCTCACCAGAGGCCCAAGTCTATATTGGAGAAATATGGTCTGCTAACTGCCAGCTGGATCTCCTGGCTAATGTTTACATATCTGGGGTGACACATCTGTTTTCATGGTATTCTCCGAAAGGTCCCAATGTAGGTTGCAATGTGTAAAATTCAAGTTATTTATTTTGGAAAGATAAAAGGACTTTGGTTGACCAGGCTGGGATTTGAGTATAGAGCTCGAAGGAGTCCGTATGTTTACAAATAATCTTGGATCATTAAATCTGCTCTGAATGTCAAAAAAGATTTCAATATTGAAAAGGTTCCAATGACATGAAGCAAACACATCTGTCCAGTGCCTTACCAGTACTGGCTCTTCCAAAGTTAGCAAAGAGGGGAATTTTTTTCTAGGGCAGACAAGGTGACAGCGTGAAAACACAGAAATCTTTCTGCACAGGCTCCTTTCTGCAGTCATTTGCATTGACCAAAACAAGCACACGTGAAAATTCAAGAAAGCTATCAGATGCGAAAATATCGACAACCAACCAGATTGCGGTGCTGCTACTAGATTTCTTTGTGACTTTAGATTTTGCATATGCTGACCAGGTCACGGTGCATCATTTGAGCAATAGGTGTGGGCTTTCTATCTGCCCTTGATGGAGAAACACTGGAAAATTGGGTACCAAATACCCTTGTGTGTTGTTTGTTTTCAACCTCGTATCGCAGCCTAATGTCTTTGAATCTGCGCTCTGCTTCCCAAGTCATGGCTATGGCTCAGTAGGTACATACTTGCCATTTAGCATCTAAACCACAGCTGTACCTCTTGCTTTTGTAAGGGATAATTCTGTCTAATAATAAAATTGTTAATGGGTAGAAATATGCATTCATGCAGGGATTATTCACACTTTATCATGAGGTGATATCAAGCACTATAGGAGTGAACGACAAGAAATAGGCTTCTGAAATACAGAGCCCTCCATAAATATACCATTTTTATTGACAACATGTCTTTTAACCCTAATAGTAATGGAAGAAATCCAATAAATGAAACATTTACTGCATAACTTGCCTTATTTTCGGGTGGTGTCTGATTTCTTTCTAGCTGTCTCTAGAAGATGTTTTTAGCCTAATTTGCTCCCTAGAAATTTCACTCACTAGAGTTATACATCTATGACGTTTTATTGCCTGAAGCCAAGTCTGAATAAGAACTTTCTTAAGATATACTTATCCTAATGCCAGTCTACAAGAACTGGGCTGCTTTAGTTTGATTTATTTGTGCAACAGAGATATATGTGCACCTATATAGATGGCCATTGCCTCAGACTGGATCTAATATTCCAAACAGAAGCAAATAAATAAACCCAGCAAGTTTAGCCATGTTTAGTTATAAATAGACACTCTTAAACTAGTCACACTTAGTTTTGTATTTATATGTCTCTGTTTTCCAAACCAACCAAAACAGTAGTCCATTACATTTACAAAATACCCTCATTTCACAGGAAAGGACTTGAGCATAGGTGTCTGTAAGTATATGCGCACAGGAAAACATCAAACACTAGCCAGATGCAGTATGCTTCTACTATCTAAGAAACACAAGACGGCATTTAAGGAGCTGGAGCACAGAGGTCACTGGCTGAGATTGCAGACCACTGCCTGGCTGGTTCCCTGTGCTCTTCTACCTGTCGCCTTTGGCACCTACTTGGACAGTCAGCGCTTTGGAGCAAAGGCCCTGTTTTTGTTCGGTGGTTTTGCTGGGATACTGGCCCCTAAAACAGAGTTTGTGGACGGTGTGGCGATACAGATAATAAATTTATAATAATTTGCCTTGCAGTAATGCAGCATCAGTGAGGGTGGTCTGGTAGGTGAGCTGTGGCTGAGAGCAGATGGCGGTAAGCAGCGAACCTAGCAAGCTTAAGGCACGAGCATGCCCTCAGCCAGAAGTGACTGCCCTTTCAACTGACACACAGTAATTAGCTGTGTATGCATTTGTAGTCTGTTGCAATATGAGGTAAAAGGGATTAGTTTTGCAATGGTCTAGGAACACGAACATGTGCCAGCTGCATTCCAGCTGTAGGGGTTCTGGCTGATGGATGGCAATAGTCAGCACAGGGGTAGTAACTTCTTAAAACAATCAAGTTTAACAACATAGGATTATCTGATCATACCATACAATCACAGAACCACTCCTGTTGGAAGGGACGTGAAGACGTCTCTAGTCCAGCCTCCTGCTCAAAGCAGGTTTAGCTCTGAATTCAGACCCGTTTGTTTAGGGTTTTGTCCAGTCAGGTTTCAAAAACCTCCAAGGACAGAGATGAGACAACTAAGAGTTAGGACTTTGCGTTTGTTCTTGTTGAATTTCATAATGTTCCTGTTGGCCCATTTCTCCAGCCTCTCTAGGTCCCTCTGGATGGCAGCCCTGCCCTTGAACATGTCAGCTGGCCGTTCCAATTTGGTGTCATCTGCAAATGTGATGACACCTCCTCCAGGTCACTGATGCAAATGTCAGAGGACAGGTCCCATGATAGGCCCCTTTAGTACTCCACCTGCCACTGACAGCCAGGGGTTCAACCCATTAACCACTGTCCACTGAGCTTGGTCGTCCAAACAGTCTTTTACGCATCTAGTTGTCTACCCATTCAGACTGTAGTGTCCTAACTTGGATGCTAAATTCTGCTCCCCTGAAGCCTCAGGTTTGTTCTCCACTGCTTGTCTTCTTCACTCCCGTCAAGGTCGCGAGCTCCTTGTAGTCATTACAGCCAAGGCTGCTGTCAATTATCATATCCCTGTCCAATTCTTCCTTGTTTCTGAGTAGCAGGTCCAGGAGACCATCACCCACCCTTTGGCCATACAACATCTGTGTTAAGGAGTTTTCCTCAACACGTTCCAGAGACCTTCTGAACTTGTTGCATCCCACTGTCTTGTCCTTGCAGCTGAAGTCAGGGAGGTTAAATTCTCCCAATAGCACTGTGGACTGTGATCTGCAGACTCCTAATTGTTTAAAGACTTGATTGACTTTGTCACCCCGATCAGGTGATCTGTAACAAACCCATCACACTGTTACCCTTACTGGCTTGTCCTCTGATCTTGACCCACAAGCTCCCAAACAGCCTGTCTCCTGATGCCATACATTCATGCTGCTGCTCCATATAGAATGTACACCCCCTGTTTTTCTTCCCTGCCTGTCTTTCCTAAACAGCCTATATCTGTCCATCACAGACCTCCAATCACAGGAGTGATCCCACCGTGTCCCAGCTGAGCTATCCTCAGACCACAAGCAAGTCAGTGCATTCCCTTGTGCCCCAGTTTTTCTCCAAATCAGTCCAGTTAGGTTTCACGCTCTTCAGTGCACCACAGTTTCTTGCCCCATGTTTTTATGTCCCAAATACCTCAGATCTTCAGAGCAGCCTATGGCCACCATCATAATGCAGTCAGAAAGGGTGACAATGGAGGCTGACCGAGACAACGTCATTTTGGGCTAAGACAGGAAGTTTTAATTTAGGCTAGGAAGGGAATGAGTACTGTGTTTCCTGCAAGGCCAGAGTTAAACATCCAGCTCAGCCCCCAGCCAGGTCTGCAGGCTGGCAGCCGCACTTCCACAAGAAGTGCAGTCCTCCTGGGAGTGACCAAAGGCTCAAACGCAGATTTTCATCGTACAGAAAACTACAGGAACGTATGATTTCTTTTCTCCACGGAAGCAGTTGTTACCAGTATTTTGCACAGAGCCACCTCTATGCCACTGCATGTGCAAACAAGCTCCTGACACTGAAAGTTTACAATCATATTAATTAATAGTTGATCTATTAAAGCATAAAGAAAGTAAAAAGGTTCTCAGGAAAATCCTTCTTAACTTCTCCTTGAAAGTATTTTAGTAGCTTGACCAAGCCATTTATAATTGAGACATCTACTGTATTTTACTATTGCCTAGCCAATAATTTTCTGATTAATAATTCTGCTTTAAAGGTTGTTTTGGTCTTTTCTTTCCTTCCTCCAGCTCCTGAAGCGTATGTCTTCCTTTTTTTCCTTCTTATTTGGCAAAGGCCTGCCAACTACATGAAGCGGTTTCAAGTCAGCCTAGGAGATAGACAGCGTCCTGCTGAAGGAGCAGAGCAGTCTCTCTCTCTTTGTAAAATATCCTGCCATTTATCAACAGACAGAGGTTTTTCTTGCAACAAGGAATCTGAGCTAGCGCATACCAAAAGAGTGGCACTGGAGACTTTGTGGTTGGCTGTTGTTTCAGGCACATGCAGACTTTACGTAGCCTGAGGGCATAAATAAGCAGACAGGAGGGAATGGACAGACCTTCCTACAGTACAATTAGGTGACAATGAGCTATCCAAAACAATCAGGATAGAAGCAACATCAAGTGCTCTCCGACGTCTCAGGAGTGCTCCCAAGATTTATTGCATCAGAGGCTCTGTCTGCTGCTGGAGCCTCTAGATAGTGTCTCTGGAGGGGCACAGTTGGCAGGCACACAGGAACAGGGTCCTTTCTGGGAAACTTATTGCAGCCTGAAGTATCGCAATTAGCTCCAGTAGAGCTGACGTCTGAGCTCCCTGTCCTTACTTAATTCAGGATCCCTAGAAACATGAAACAGAAGAGATGGACCTGCAAGCGCTACGGGGAAGCGTGTGTAGGGGGGATAATTTACAGGAGTAATTCCAAACATCCTTCCTCTACTAGACTGGGAAAAGAAGAGGCAATAGGTCTCAGGACACTATTGCTCTGGTTCTTCAAGCCAGTCTTTCTTGACTTACTTTCCCCTTCAGAAAGCATGCCTCTGCGAAAGGGAAGCCAGGGAGCTGCTCTCCTCCTCTCCCACCTCGGCCCTCTGGATCTATTAGCTCCTTTCAAGGACCCTAATCCTACAGAGCTCTGTTTTGCAGGTGAGAGCTTCCTGGCCCTGACCTGAAAGGAGGTTGCGATTTCAAACCAAAAGATGTAAGGTCGTGATCAGCACCTGTCTCACAGAAAATGCACCGTGTTTGGATTTCAACGCGTTTAGTAGATGTAAAACTCCACTGGAGACTTTTCTTTCTAATTAGGGAGGCACAAAGGGCAAGGGTGGGTCCTGCATTCACAAGAAGAAACACAGTGTATTTCGTCTGCTATTTTACCTGAGGCACAGGTCTATCATACACACCCGCTCCATTCACCCTTTTTACAACAGCTCAGCTCGCCGTTGTACAAGAACTGCTGTAATTCTTCAGGCAACAGAACCCTTAGGACATCTCCTGTGTTTTGTGGGAAGACATAATCTGGCATTCAAGGCATTGTGGTAGAATTGGCATCTCCACTGCTTGCCTGAGGCACCGTCTTCTCTCTCCGGCTTGCCAGCCACCTTAGCTCCTTCTCAAAGGCAGGGAGCTGAGGCAGTAACTTTGCTAAAGAGGGCTGCAGCAGAAAGCAGAGATCACATAAATCAGAGTAACACTGGTCTCTAGATAGCTTTGGTGGCCCAGACAGAAGAAATCAGTGTACAGAGGACCTGAGAGAACTGTGCACATTGTTACCGATATACATGTGTCCTCCGGCTCATTCTCTTTGTCCCTCTGACCTAAAGCGATCTATGTCCAGGCAGGAGTGGAGAGCATGGCTGAAATAATACATGCAGCCCATCTTGCATACTTTCCTGTGGCACTAGAGCTACATGATTTATGACTGAAACATTGACTGTTGCAGTATGGGACAATTACAGGAAAGTTGGTAATGCAGCAGTGTACTGTCTTGTAGGAATATGAAATTCCTTCCTTCCTCCTGATTTCAGACCTGAAAAGTGGTGAACTCCCACCGCTCCCTTTGGGAGGATAACCAAAAGCTCACAGAATCAGACCTTAAGATGTTCCTGTCTGGACAAGTAAGTGCTGTCCTCAACAACCGTCTATAGCCACCTCAGAACATGCAGGGAGCTTCTACTGTGCCTCAGGTACTTGACATGCCCAGAAATCCTGTTGCACCAATTAGGTCATGTGTGCATGAATCTGTTACCAAAATCCATGGGGTTCTTTCTGTGCATAAAGCTAGAAGTTTATATTTGAAAATGCATATTATATGCTCCTTTGGCAAGGACTGTCTATTTTTACTAAGCTTATGTACAATGTTTAGCAGAAAATAGCAATGCTAGTTTTGATTTAACACAAAAAAATTTTTACGAATGTGGGGTTTTTTTCTGCAAGCAGATGTTACTTGGATCTAAACACTACTTTAATACAAATAAATAAAAGTAGGATTTTTAGGAGACTATTATGATCTTCAGCTCTGAGGTCCTGTATTACAAAGGTCATTGAATTTCAACAAGTGGTTCCTGACTCGAGTCTGTCATTTCTAGCTGATCTATAGTATTTCATTTAGAAAGACATCTGGCCTGGTTTTAAAGTTTTCAAGTCAGAAAACCCTTCCCATTGTAGGCAAATTTTGTTCCAGTGGTTGTTCATTACCCTCTCTGGGGGAAAAAAAAAAACAACCAAACCCCACACACTTCTATTTCAAACTAATCTTCCTCTAGTTCCAACCAAATAATATTATAAAAGAGTACCATCATGTATTGCCCTTTTATCGCCAGTGGTTTTCACTCCTTTTCCTGCAATTCTGTTGTCCATGACTGAACAGGTCCTCATGTCTTCAGGTTCCCCTCCCTGGCATCAGCAGGACACAACAGGCAGAGGGCTCTGCTTATATTTTGAGGACTGCAGGATAAGGCAGTGAAAACAGGTTAAATGGAAGATCATCTGCAATAGTAACATGTCAGAGACTATTTTGTCTTGCCCGGCTTTAAGCTGGCCATCTGAGTGTCCTGTATAATTAATAAAGAGGCCCAAACCGTGACTCATCCCGGCTAGCTAAAATATCTCCACTGTGGCATGACTCACCTCGCTACGGTACCTGTCTGCTCCATTGACTGCAGCCAGCGCCTAAAGGACTGGCAGAGACTACACACCAAAGTTTTACATCCCTAAGAGCTGAACCCCAATTATAATGAAGATACTTTATAGAAGGAAAGAACTATGAGCTTACAACAGAAGCAGTGTCTTTTTATGCCCTAAATTTATTGTCTGGAGTATTAAGCCAGTTTACAGTACACTCCTGTTTGCATTCCCTAGCTGAAGTCTTGACCATAAAGACCATAAAGGACAAACATTTCCATTTTTTAATAAAGAAAGCACAGAGGCTCTGAGAGACAGACAATCCAGGAACTGTGGTTTTAAGGGAAATGCCAAGATTGTGACATTGGGGATACAGTCTCTGGGACTGGCACCAACATTAATTCAAGAGAATATGTGATATTCCAGTATAACTTTGACCAGAACTCATAAAAGTTTCTGTAAAATCCTTCTGAATTTGTTTCTCTTAACAACACAGAGCGCCCTTGTTTTGTTTTACTTTCTAAAAGATTTATTATGCTTGTTTTTCATCAGAGGGATATGTGAAGTTTACCTTTCCCCAGTTTTGTTGGCTGACAATCTCACCTCTTTTATCTTGGCTTCTTGGAGAAAAGTGGCTCACCTCATCATGCTGTAACATTTGTAACCATAGATCAACTTCAGCTGAATATGGTAGGAGACTGAGAGATCAACAATATTTACATCCTCCAACTTAATGACTATAAGAGAGGTCCAAATTAGTACCCAGAGGAGTGAAGGTCCGTAGGGAGAGGGCAGTGTGGGTGTTAGAGAGTAGAGCGCCTGTGCGGGGAAGGTGCATGGAGAGCAGACTGCCCAAGTCCCGCTGCTCACCATGCTGCTTGTTCAGTGTTATTAATGCCATCGTCACACAGACGTTACACTGTGAACCCCTTCTCCCACTCACAAATACCAAATCCTTTTCCTTTTTCAGCTGAGATCACGTCATATCTCTTGCAGTTACAGCCACTGGAAGAATTATGTTAGAAAAAAAATGCACATATTGTTGACTGCCTTTAGCTTTTCTTTTACTCGTAATTTTATCTTAGTCTAATCAGCTGCATTCCTCAAAAATGGAAATAAACAAATTCACACCCACCATCCTCCCATAGACTACCAGTGGTCTACTATGCAGTTTGGGAATCTCTGTGCCGGAGTTCATCTTGGAGCCTGTAGCAGTTTGATCTGACGATGGTAAAAGATTTTTTTTTTTACAAAAGCTTAACCAGAATGTCCCAATTTACTCCAAATTGCCAGTGTAGATGAGGAAGTGATACTTAGCCTGTTGTAACAGGCACTTCAGCAAGACCAGCTAGTACATCCTAAAGCACCACTTGCCTTATCTGTGCTGGAACAAGTCGCTCTGAATGCACTAACTATTCTAACAAAAATAGTCCAGACTTATCTCAGAATGCGCAGGGGAAACTCTCACACATTGTAATGGAAGGGCACAGGGGCTGAAACTTTGACAATGATTTAATCTCAACCACACATTTCACAAGGTTATAGTTGAAGAGCAAATAAGCAAAACCAGATGATTTTAACACTTCCATGAAAAGTAGCTTCCCAATTTGTTCAGCTTCTGATCTTCACTTAATGGGCTGTCCTGCTTGGTTTTTTTTTTTAGCACTCCAGTGGCAATGTAGTCTGCTGTGAAAGATAAGACCTATACTAGCAATGCAAACAAGGAGTGAAGCAACAGCTTTGACTACAATTTTTAAGTCTTCTTCATATATCACAAACAAGCACCACAAAAAAAAAAAAAAAAAGAAACCCACAACACCTTGAATGCAGTGATTTTTATATCATCCAAAGAACAGGGAAAAAGCCTGATTACAGTTTAAAAACTCTTAGTACTACTGAAAATATCGCAAAAGTTTCCTCGTGAAGCCACACTGTAGGCACAGACTCAGGGGCTTCACTTGCAAGAAGCCTTCAAATCTCTGTAGATCTCTGTGCCCACTGTCCACACGGACAGATCTATTGCTGCCTGAGAAGAGTTAACTTGTTTAAATGCTTGTTTTCTGAAGGTTAACAGTGCCTCTGGAAATGCGGTGGCCCAGGCAAAGTTTCTGTCTACGGGGGTGTTCTTGGGAAGACAATGATCCTCTCTGTCCCTTAGCTAGCACCTTTGTAAGGTGGAGGTATTGCTGCTCTAATGGGCAAAGGGTTTGCAGTTTAGTTAACCTGTAAGGTCTTAGAAAACGATTTCAGTCTGTGGCCTACAGACTGCTGCTACCTTTACCAAAAAAAGGTTAAGGAAAACTGGTTCGCAGATGCTAGGTAGCAATCTCTGCATATGGAAATTCTAAAGGGGGCCATACTTTTCATAGGAAATTTGTAGGGGTCCACAAATCAAAAAAGACTGAAAAAAAGTGGCTCCGATCTCATTTGTTCAGATGAAAGGAACTGCTGAAGACTGAAGTGTAAGTATGTATTAATATATCATGATATTGCAACTAAAGAGCATTATACAGCAGCACAATATTATAAAATAGTTCTATCCATTTAGTCTTATAGGGGTATAGCAATAAAAACACAAAAAATCAAGCCAGACCAGGCTGTTTACTTTTAGATCTTGATTTCTGAAAAATGCTTTATTTGCAATAGGTGGTTGTTAATCTTTTTAACAGTTATATCCTTGGAATTTTTAATCAGAGTTGGAAAACAGCTCTACACACAGACCTGACTTAAGAGTAATAGCTGTGTGTGATGGGGAAGAACTGAAGTCATGTAGGGCATCTTAATATGAATACGTGTACTAGAAAATATTGCATAGATGTAATGTAGCCCCCAAGTGTAAAACTCACACTCACTCTCTCCTCCTCCCTCCCTCTTCCTCGCTCTCTCTCATAGTCTCTCCCCACATTTGCTAAAACTAAAAATACATCTGCTTGTTGCTAGACCTATATGAAAGCCAAAAATTTTTTTTAAAAATAGTGAGGTCTAGCACAAGAGAATGAGTGCATTTTGGGGGAGGGAGATAATAGGATTTTTTTATATCAGCAAAAAATATTGGAGGTAGATATCCGTGCAGTTGCTGAGCTTTTGTGTTCTGGGGCTAGGAGACTTGAATATTATTAAGGGATCAGTCGCAAAGTGCATCAATCTGGCATGCACTAGAGCCAGATATCTATTTGCCAGGAACTGGAAAAAAAAAAAAATCTCAGCAGGCTCACAGTTGAAGAATGGTGGACATCGCTTTGATTCAAGAAAGCCCTGGCATGGATATCTTCCTGGATATGGATAACATAATGGACTTTGGGGAACATATTAAGTCACCCCCCCGTGATTTAGTAGCAGCTCTGGATGTGAATTATACAACTCTGGATTGATATGTTAAGGACTTAACAATTTCTGTCTGCAGCATTTCCAACCTCTGAGTAAAGTGTTGGGCTACTTTTTTTTCCTTTTGGTTTGATGGCCAATTGTGCTATACTATGTAATTCTTTTTTAAAAGCCTGCAAATAAAAGAAGGTATAAATTAAAAAGAGGGTGGGGATAGTGACTGTGAGTGAGTGTGTGTGATGCACTGCATTTAATGTTCCTCTAGAACAAAGTCACACTTGAAGGCCTGGCTTCTTTATTTATACTGTTTGTTTATAAGATCCAGGAATGCTTGTTTTCTGCATGGAATAATTTTTGCAGTGGCTTCAAATGAAAATATGTATTCACTAAAACCAGAAAATCAACTGGGAGCTCACCACTGTACTGAGAGGCCCATTCAGACTCACAGCAACCCAGCACCCAAGAGCTCATTAGAGATTCACAAGGAGCAAACTGCTTGATTGGTTCTGCTCTGACTGAGTTTGGGGTGGTTTTCCAGGAATTCAGCTGAAAAATACAGGTGTATGCCACAAATATGTTGGGTTTTTAATACCTGACATCAGTTGGGTACTGATGCTGAATGGCAGGTGTTGGCAGTTAGTGAGTGAAGACATTTGCGACTTTTCCTGGCCCTATTTGTTTTTAGTATCAATTTTTTTCGTTAATGACAGGACTTGGATTTGATTACTTGAGTTTCATCACGTGTGTTCACAGTGAACATTGCATCTTTATTTCCTTATAAAACCAAAGTGCTTTTATTCTTACTGAGTGTGATAAGGACAAGGCAATGGAAGGCCATGTTACTTTCTATAGTATCTTTTGTATAAAATAATTTTAACAACAGATAAAGAGAATAGAATGAATAAAGAATGATTACAGGCTCCACATGCTGTGTACAATGGGGACAACTTCTTTATATTGCTCTGTGGATGCTTTGCTTTCTATCACTAACTTCACGGGCCAATATTTCTTATTTCATCCCATGCAGACCACCTCTTAGTCATAACTGCATAACATACAAAAAATACACTATTTGTTTATGTGACAAAGTCGCGTTAGTAAAATATTGATATATTTTAAACCCTTTGTCCTCTTTTCCTCTAAAAAAGAACCAGGCTGCCTGTAGGAACATTGTGAAGTGAAGGCTTGGAGTTAGCATGACAGGACAGGACATCTCCCAAACAGAACATCCATCCATGCCCCACAGACCACTGGGTTCCAGAAGCTGTGTTTTTATAGCAATAGCCAAAAAAGCTCTCTTTACAGATGACTTTTTAAAAGAGCTGACTGAGATCCTGGGGAAGATAGATGAAGATATTGACGTGATGATAGGAGCTTCTGCTGGAGAAGCAGTGGTTCAAAGAATGGCTTTTTTTTTTTTGGAGGGAAAGAAGTAGGACTGGAATTATGGGTACAGTGAGCGTAGGAGAAGAAATCTTGGCATTTTACATTTTAGGCTGCTCAACTTCCAGACAGGTGTAATTTCCATGTGACAATTTCCAGTCAGCATCAGGGAAAAACCAGTATGATGTGCAAGACAATAAGTAAGATTTATTCTGCACGATTGCACATGTATCAGTAAAGGTCTCAAAATGATATAATGACCAATTGCAGTTGTAACACACAGTCTATGAGGACTGTGACTGTGCTCACAAAAGCACTGGACAAGCAACTTCCATCACGCACCCCTGGCTGCCATTGTTGGCTGAAAAAATCAGAGAATGTTTCTTTTTAAACCAGTCTCTCGTCTTCCATCACTCCACCTGGTCTCCCTTCTGAAATGCCTGGTCCATGGGGATGCAAGCATCAGGAGGGATGTAATGGTCTTTCATGAGAATTCTTTAAGGTTTTCAGGATTAATACCCATGATTTACATGAAGAAAAAAAAGGACTATAATGGATGCTTATAATTCTGTCAGGAATGAGGAAATCTGTTAGCAGCTGAAAGTAACTACCTGGCATTTTAAAAAGCAGCAGTTTTCTATCTTGTTCTGTCACAGGGTCACTGAAAGTCAGAATCTGAAAGATCCTATCCAAGTAGATTTTCCCCAGCATCCTGGAGTCGCATGGGCCAGGAGGGATGGTTAGCGAGTCAGATAATCCTGCCCTCCACACATTATGCAGCCAGTGAGAAGGGCAAGCGTTCCAGCGGGAGGGACACTGCCAGGCAGCCTTTGCAGAGGTGGCTTTTCTGGTAATAAGAATGAATCGGAGAATAAAGTGCAGCACCTGCGATAATGAGTCTTTTAAACCATTATGTCTAAACATTCTTCTCAGTCTTCCAAAAACATAACGTTTCAGTTTAAGCCAAACAACGCCATTCAGCACAATATGTCTGAGGAAGAAAGCCATGTATTCTTCTTGCATTTGTCTTTTTTTTCCTCTTTTTGGCAGATAATTCCATTTTTCATTTGATTTAAGAACATGTTATGAAAGGGCCAGTCTTTACAATAAAGGAACAAGTCCTGCAAACCTTCACACATGTGATTTTAATAGGTGTAGATATGTGAATAAGGATTAGTAACACTCAGCCCTTGCTTAGCATTAGTGTGTGGGCTCAAGTTATGTTCTTGCTGTGAATTGGCAATGAGACGCAAAGCCTTTTGCCTCTAGGGCTGTGGTTCAAATGCAGCCTGGGTCATTGGTGGCTCTACGCAAAACGAGGGGGCTGTTTCAGTCCAATTTCACCCTCTCCCTGTTAAAAGACAGCAGAGAATTCAAGGTCAGAGTGATCTCAGAGTCTCTCATGTTATTATTATGAATTGCTATTTTTTACTTACTATGCTATACTATAGAGCCTGGAGACTTCTGCCAAGCGTGGGGCCTGTTACACTAGTTACTGTGAAAACACACGCAGCTCCACTTATTTACAAACAAGAAACAGGGCAGGCAAGGAGTGGAAGAGGGGGACAAGCACAAAGAAGTGAAGTGGCTTGCCCAGAGGACAGCAGCAACGCCCAGAGCAGAGCCCAACTTTCCTGACAACCAGACCACACTGCTTCCTCCTTCACCAACAGCCGCGGGTAAAACAGTGACGGGAAACGTGTCCTTGGACTTTTGCTTTCCAGCAGGTAGCCTGCATGACTGTCAACCTAGCAGTTTTTACAGTAATTTTTAGTAAGGTGGGGATAATATAAAACAAAGTGTGTGACGGATGAAATGCATTAGCCCCAACAATATTAATGGATGATAATGTATACGGTAGATCATTTTATCACACCATTTACATGTAAGTTTGTTTGGTGTATTATCTTTGACACAGTGGAAGATTCATAGATCAAGAGAACTGGTGTAACCCAATTTCATATGTTTTGTTGGATCTTCGAACAAAAGTGGATGCATTTTGAGTATACATTAAGCAAGTGCCGCGTGAAGAACTTCCTTACGACACCTGGCACCTACTTTTATGGCTTATTTTGTCAGATTGTTTCTTCTATTCAAAGATTAATTTTCCCACTTGCTGAATTTGTTAAATCTTTGAACATTTCAGCCAACGAAGAGGTTTTCAGATCTGAGTTTTCTCAGGATTAAACACTTCTGTAGCAGAAAAAAACACTACTCAGTCAATACAGACAGACTTGTTTGAAATCTAGCATTTGCTAAACAAAAATGTTAAACTTTTTGTAACGAAAAGTCCAAAATTAAATGTGCCCTGACTTTCAAACGTGCCAACTGTAACTAAATGCGTATTGAGCTCATGCACTTATGAAAATGCTATTTTATCCTAATTTTAAATTTAATGCAAATGTTGGCTTATCGTGTATATGATTTGAAATCAAGGTATATGCTGTTCCCTAATGCAGGAGAAAGGTCTTCACAGATGTGACATCCTTTCCTAAGGAGGGAGACACCATCCTTGCAACAGTTGCTTGAAGGTCAGTCCATTTGCTATATCAGGTCAGGGCTCTGCTGGCCACAGAGCAGGAATCTCCACTCAAGTATGTCCCCCTATCCATTGCAGAGCTTCTCCCTAACATGCACGGATCCTTATGCTAGACTCAGCTTGTCAATTCACACCATTTTTATCAGTCACTTCCCTTGGCAAATGATAATACAAAGCAAACTTCCCTGGGACTTTCTATGTGCTTAAATTAGAGATGAGGTGTTAGCATCCTCAAAGCGTTCCAAAGCCCAGGTTGTACTGAGTGGCACAGCTAAAAACTAGCACAACTGCAGGATAAACCAACGCGCCAGATCCAAAATCCCACCGGTGAGGCACACAATGATCTGGATTAAACCCAAGCTTTGTACTGTGTGCCTAGTATAAACTCCTGCAAGCTAACTCTTGGTCGGCCAGACTTGATGACATCCCAAACCACAGCTCAAACACCCACAGACTTATTGCTAAGTTTTGTAAAGTCCTTTCCCAGTATATTGGGATTTTGGCCATTTTTAACCCGGAAGCAGGACTGTACTGGAATATACCTGGCAGAGTTTTATTTCTCTGAGACTTCCAGCCCAGTCTGGAAAACCCCAAAGCCTCAGACACTTATTTGGGACTAGACTCTGCCTGTTCCCAGGGGGTGTTGCGGAGGGTGCTGGGGTGGGAAAGGGAGGGTGAGCAGGGCTGGTCGCAGGGCTGGTGCCTGGCGTGGCAGCGTGGCTGCCCTCCTGACTCGGCTCTGCCTCAGGATCACAAGTGAGCCTGCACACGGTTAGGGACAAGCCTCCAAACTTTAAGCTCACTCATTTAAAAAAAACCCAAACTTTAAAAATAAAATAAAGTCAAGCCCAGACAAATGAACAAAAAGGCAAGACAAATGCTTAAAGCAAACGAAAGGAATAAAGGATTTTTTTAAGCTATATCCCTGTTACCTTTATTTCTCCTCAATAAAGTGATATTTCTTGATCCTCAAGATCCCCCTTCCTTAATGAGGTAAAACGTCAGATTATGAAGAACATTTTTTAATGAGAATTCAGGGACATTTCTGAGTTGGTTGAGAAGTACGAAAGTATTTAACCTCAGTTCAATGGACTGCCCTTTATTAACATTTTTCTTCTAGTGCCACTCACATAACTGCCCTTTCACAAGCCCCGTCTCAACCATTTGGTACTTATAACTTGGTTTTAGCCAGAGGGTGCATTGCAGAATACAAATCAATCGTTGGCTTTATTTCTTGTGACTAAAGGATTTCATAGACTGTATCTTTGTGGAAAGAGCTACCTCTAAGAAAATAGGCCTTAGTGATTAAAATGTGGCCATTTTGCTCTCTGTTCGCCAGTAAAAGGCTAGCAGAAGAAGAGTTCAGAAGACCATTCAGCGAGTGATCTGGCTTTAACAGTGCAGCACACCTCAGCTCAACTGAGTACATGCATGTGCAAACAACGCTGCTATCAAATGCTGTTCCTTGTCAAAGATTAAACATGTCTTTAGGGAATGGGAACTGTGCCATGCTAACACCTTAGCAATACAGGCCAAGTGGTAGGACAGTTTGCTTACCCATCAGTTTGTCACAAACCTGTCTAGGAAATGTCCTCCTAGAAACATAAGGGTGCCCCTGCCTTGTGTTCCTTTCCATCAGTTGCTCTCGGTAAGCTGCCAGTGTACCACTTATTGCCAGTTCTAGCAGTGCTTTTGTCATGTGGACACTTGCCCACTAGGAAATGGATTGAAGCCACCCATGTACTTTAAATATGCCATTGTCTAAGCTGCAAGTGCTAATGATAGTTAATCACACCAAGTCTGGCCTGGCCTGGAGTCTTGCAGGAACTGTATCTGTGCTACCCACTGTTACTGTTGAGCTGATCTGTCCTACCTCTCCATATATAATATTTGTAGTACACCTTCTTAATGCAAGAGGAATATATTTGTATTTACACACTGCACAAAGGAGGCAGAGCCACAGTTAGAACAGAGGGTAGCAACACTATTTATGTTTTAACTAAGAAAATTAAGGAGAACCCTATGAAAAAAGCTGATGGAGTTTTGTTATTCATGTGGGACAGCAGAGACCCAGAGACTCATATTCAGTCAAGTGCATTAAGCTGGATTCCTGGCTGTTGGAGAAGGAAGAACAGATACCAGGTGCACCTCTGAGCCCATGTTGTGAAGAGCTGGCACTTTTGGACCATCATGCAATGTTTAGACCAGCACTTTGGACAGTAGGACACAAATTCTCAGGCACAGTGATGAGGAAGTCAGCAACCCATTGGACATGCACTAAACTCTGTCCCTCAGCTGTGGGGCATAGAAGAACTTTTTCTAAAGAAAAGGCTTTTCTTATGGGGCTCTTCCCTTGCCAGTCTCCTGATGCCAACATTCATTAACACCCCAGCGCAGACGCTGTACCACTGTACCTGGTACATTTGGATGCACAGCCAGTGCTCACCCTGCTTGGGCACACCAGAAACACTCAAAAGCAGCCAAGAAAAAAACAGAGGAAAGAATGCCCATTAGGAGACACAATGTGAGAGTTACAGATTCCCATAGAGCAGCACCAAGTTTTGAGGTTGAATCCTTGTGTTTCTATCTCAATTTTCATTTTAGAGACATCAGCACAGACAGATTTGCAACACTTGGCAGGGCAGAAGTCGTCAGTAGATTCCTGAACAACTTGATGTCAGTGGGAGTTTTGCTGCTGGCATTCGTGGAGCTAAGGTTTCATTCTATTTTAGTACTGAATTAACTGAGGTTCATAAGGTAACACACTTGCAAATAAAGGCAGAGCATTAGCCTCTGTTTTTCTAAGTGTTTTAGCGACACGTCTCATGGTCTCAAAGCATTATAGCAGGAATACAAGATTTAGGCCTTGCAGACTTGAACAAATGCTGTGGAAACAAATGCAGCAGTAAGAACAGCTTATGAGACATGCAAAGCAGGTTAACAATAACTGTCTTTATCAGAGGAGAAGACCATCTTGAAGCATGTGTGAATATCAGCTATCAGAGCTGGAGGTAATCATGCAGTCTTGGATATGTACAATATTCTGCTAAGGGTAATTTTAGCATGACATAGAAAAGCTGGATTTTTTTTTTTTTTATTCATTTATTCTATTGTTTTCAGCTACCTATTTGAGCAGCATAGTCCAGTTTTTAGTAGTCATGCTGTTTGTTGACCAGTTCTTTTGCCTAAACCTTAGTAGTATACAATGAACCCCCCCCCCCCCCACGCACCCACAGACCATGCAAAAACCCACAAAGAAAGTTTGAAGTAAATACGTCAAGGAAGAAACTGCCCTCACCTCCACCATTCAATCTTCCGCTGCTGCTTCTCAAATGATACAAAGAAAGACACAAGCTCTGGTTCTTAGAACCAGCAGAACACTTCACACAAACAGTTTTGAGAAATTGTTGTTCACTTAAGAGTTCTCTCATTTTAGCAGTAAAAAGAAAAGATGGTTTGCTTTTGCCATTCATGTATGACATTATTTTACAGCTCACAACTAGCAGCATGCAGACTCTAGTAGATGCATGAGGAGCTGTTCATTACCACAGTGCAAAAGTTTAAGCCATCGCAACT
Organism: Pelecanus crispus; assembly: GCF_030463565.1. Taxonomy (NCBI): domain Eukaryota; kingdom Metazoa; phylum Chordata; class Aves; order Pelecaniformes; family Pelecanidae; genus Pelecanus; species Pelecanus crispus. Next base: position 11,068,627 of record NC_134652.1, read on the forward strand.
TGGCAAAATCTCTTCGTCCAGGTCTCATTAGCCTGGGAGTTCAAATTCCCCTAGAAGCACCTTGTTGAAGCAGACAGCTTGCCTCTTCCAGCATATCAGCTCTTCCTTTGTACAAATAATGTTACAGGGGAATTAGATGGAGGAGGATTTTTCAGCTAAGAAAAGAGCTGGCAGAGGGGGGATGTTACAGCAGAATATAAAATCATGAATGGCACAGGGAAGGTGAATAATGAACTGCTGTTTCATTCGCTACCCCTAGTTCTTGCATGAGACAACGAGCAAGTAGCATGTTCACAGCAAACAGCAAGTGTTTGGTGGTACCCCTTTGCAGACTGGATTAAGTTGTGAAACTCCTCGCCACAGGATTTTGTGAATGCCAGAAGTTTACACAGATTTAAAAAAGAGACTAGATAAAATAATGAAATTAAAAACGTTATAAAAAATATGTGCTAGTAAATATCGGTATACTACTTCTGGCTTGGGAAGACCTGGGCCGTCAGTTGCTGGAAGCTGAGTGAATAAACTTGGGATATATAAATGCCATGATACATTTGCCCTGTGCTTGTGCCCTTATCTGGGCACCTGGTATAGCAAGAACTCAGACCTTTGGCTTGACCCTGCTAGGCTGGTCTCGTGTTTGCATCTCTGCCTTGTTTGTGCTTATCTGCAGACCACTGGTAAACTTCTGTACAGGTTCCCCAAAAATGTCTTTTAAGAGCTTTGAAGTATCATGAACTTTTACTTAGCAATTTGTGCAGATTTTCTGAGCTTTAGAAGAAGCTATAAGTTATGACATTTGCTGAGGAACGTAGTTCGTAAGAAACAGAGTCAAGCAGGCCTAAGTCTCGTAAGAGTGTGTGTGTGTGTGCACGCATGTGTGGGAGAGAGAGGGAGAGAAAAAAATGTGCATGTGAAAGTAACTTTGTGTATAAACCAGATATTTTCCATGACATATGTTGATGAATTGAATTCCCTTAATTTATAAACTATATTCAGAGCTGGTAGAATTTTGTAGTGTTTCATGGCCAAATTCTGTGAAAGGACTGGGAAAAATCTGTTCTGATTTATTTTACACTCTGCAGTGATTTTTCTAACTAACCGTGTGTGAATTATTATATTTCGATCTGTATATAGAGCACTGAGCATTTTGGCCCCAGCCCAGCAAAGCAGTTAAAGGAAATGTCCTGCTGAATTCACAAAGACTGTTTGCATTCTTAAAGTTAAGCATGTGCTTAAGGGCTTTGCTAGATCATAACCAAAGATCTCAGGAGCAGTTGGCAAGACTGATACCGCAGAGAATAGAAGAAGAGGAAAACAGCAAGAAAGATGTCAATAGATATATTGACATGAATTTGGAATGGTGCTTAGCATTTGAGCACATTAAGAAAAGAGAGATCTAAAAAGCCCAAGAAATGTATTTGAGAGTGTGTGTTGTCTTCGAAAAAAAATATCACTTTCTAACAGCCATATATCAAATGCTGACTTTCAAAGGAGAGAAACATCGCAATGTATAGCATTCTCATCATATTATTTTCCTACATGTAATGCTGCAGCAATTTTTAGCATGCAGAATGTTAATCTCATTCTGGTTCTAAAGTACACGCAGATCACACCATCACCAAATGGGCACCTCTGGAGATCATCCACTCCAACTCCCCCAGCTCAGAGCAGGGTCAGATACAGCAGGTTGGCCAGGGGGTTGACTGGTTCCAGGGATGAAGATGCCGCAGTCTCTCTCAACTGCTTGTTCCAGTGTCTGACCACCCTCAAAAAGAGCTTGGTATCTTCTGCTTCCAGTGGCATGAAGCTGGTAGTCTTATAAAGGATTAGACCTTCCTATGCACTTGCTCTGCCTTACAACAACTAGATCCTAAGACTTCAAAGGATTAACCACAGAAGTGAAAAATAGACACAAGCATAAGTGCTTTCAGGACTTTAGTTGGGAAGTCCAAGCAAGCTGGTCAAAGTTGTAGTATAAATGGAAAAAATTTCAAGCAATGTTTTACTGTAGGACTCACAAATTTGTTTCAGAGATATCACAGTGTATGTGTACATTTTTCCCCCTTTGAAATTTAGGGAATCATCTGGCAGGTTTGAAAATCTCCATTTTTAGCTGTGGTACTTGAGGGCTTTCAAGGACTCACTTGCATTCTGCCCCCCTTAAATTTAAGTGCATTTTCTCATTGATTTCCATGACAGCCATAATTTCACTCTTTCTTTTCAAAAGTACAAAGCTCCAATTCTGGTGAATCGTATAGGGATAAGATTGAACCCTTGATGAACAGCAAAACACATGAAGGCAAAGGTGAGTGACAAAATGATTTATCTATGGCTTTGCAATTATTACATAGCATTTTGATATGTGCAGTATGTTTAGCAACTCAGTATCTATGTGTGTAATACATGTTTTACTTAGTAGTTTATCTTCCAAAACTGTATTGCATTTTTCAATGAGTCAGTGCGTTACAGTGAGTCCTGCAATTTGCGAAGCGAGTGAATTTATGTATTATGACATGAAAAGTACTTCATTCATTTATGTGCCTCCGTTTATTTACGATAATACTTCACAGGAGATGAGTGAGTATTCCATAATACCTTTCAAGAGGTCAATGTAGTCTTAACAATAGTGTCTTCACTCGGCATAGACTAGTAAATCTTTGCTAAGGGGCGAGGTGGCTGGGGTTTGTATGCTCATCATGACCTGCGTGGATTAGCAAGTGCAAAGGTTCCGGTGAATGTGTATGTACAAACATACATCTACAGTGACATCCGGGGCATGCTTAAAGCTCATTTGTTTCCCTCAAGGATTTGAAAGACGGGGAGGGTGATTAAAAGAGTGGTAAATGGATAGAAAAAGAGGACTCTCAACTTCTAATTTGCTGGTCTTGTTAGTAAGAGAGGAATTGCTTTTGTTTAGTTAGCATGAAGCTGCAGTGAGGTATTTACATATTTTGCTAAAATAAGACATCTAGAAAGTGAATGGAAAAATCATTCTTTTGGTTCTGTGTGAATTTAAGACAGAAAACAATTGATCTGCCCTCAAGTCCACAGCTACCTAAAGAAGGGAAACAAAATAGTGTCTGTATTGTACATAAGTGGCTACAATATGATTTTAAAGTGGAATTAGGCCAACTTGACTTGACACCTTCCTTCTTTGTCTCCTAGTGCCAGCTTTTCAAAAGATTTCAAGCACCCATAATCTATGCCGTTTTTCCAGAGCAGTCCAGCTGCTGCCAGCTGCTACTGCCATGGCCATCCATCTCAGCAGCAGTGCTGGTTTGTGATGTTTCAGTGGGATCAGATAGCACGGTGGAGGAGTGTGGACTATCAGTGGATGGCTGAGCAGACCTTAGAGGGTTTTCCTGACACCATCTCTCTTTCCTGTGCACCATGTCCCTTGCATCAGGCTCAGTGCTGCTTTGAAACAGCCCACCACAGGGTATAAAACTCAACTGGCAAAAAAAAAAGTGAATAGTTTTCCAGTGGTTGAGTGAGCTGAACTGCTTGACTGAAGAGTGAGAAGGGAGGGGGAAGAAAGGAGAGAGCAGCAAGCCACTATGTTAGAGCCACTTTCTCTTGAAGTCTTATCCTAAGAAAGAAACTCTAGGTAAGTATACCTGCAGGCAATGAAACTCAGGTCTGTTTTTCTCAAATGCTCAATGCTTCTGCTAACTCCCATGGTGACACCTGAACAGTCAGATTCTCAAAAGGACTTAGTTTTCAGTGAGCACCCAGGGTGCTGAGGCCTTTAAAATTTCTGCTCTTTTCCTTTGCTGCCTACTTGGGAAATGAGCTTTTTGTAAAATTCCAGCTTTACTCAATAAGTAAAGCTTCTTAGTTAACTGCACTAGCTGGGGGAAAGGCATTGATCTTTAATACACTCTGCTAGCATTTGCTAGAACAGTCCAGGTTGATTATAAAGTGTCTCTGCATGAAGGCGTCCAGTGCCTGTAATTCCCTCCAAAGTCGATGCAGAGCAGGGGCACGAAATACCATGAGATGATGGGTCAGTCTCCAGACCGCAGCCAGGACATGCACCTCTTCTCTGAAAATCATTTCTTTCTCTGTTCAAACATCAATGCTCCAAGCTAGGCAGAGCTCCTGAAAACATATGCTGACTTTTGATAAAATTGTAAGCACCATGCTTGAACCCAAGAAGATGTAAAGACACTCTGTCCAAGGCCTCCAGGAAATGATGCAATCTGCAAACCATTTACTACCTGTGTGATTTACCCTTGGATGTTGCCAAGGTGCTTAACTCTGCTTTATGGACTCCCCATTAAACTTATCTCATTGTAAAACAGTGTTTCTTTAGGGAGGGCAAAAAGTTTCAACCTTAAAAGATTTAAATCAAAATCCTGGAAGTTGCACCAGTTTGATCTAAGCAAACTGATGACGTGAAAGAGGGTACGGCAGCCTTGGGGGTCTGGTGCACCCCGCTCTTGATGGCGTAGCGTTGGCTGACGAAGGCTTCACCATTCCCACCTCCATTCGCGACAGTTGGCAGACAGGGAAATATGCCAGGTCTTCAGCCGCCTGGGTGTAAAATCTGGCATATTATCACAAACCACTGAGAAAGGTACTGGAATATAAATTGGGGTACATAGAGGTAGGATGCAGACTCTGTCATGTTGGTGCTTTGACATCCTCTGACAAAACCTCGACAGGCCACGAGACAGGGAGACATTTCAGTGTGGTTTAGGTGAGGAAAGAGCATCCTTGCAGGCAGCCATGCGTCATGGGTGATGAGTCCACCTTTAGCATGATGGGGGCTTTGGGGTGGCTACAGTCCCTGCACCCTCTCCCCTCACACCCAGCCGCTCCAGGCTCCACACTTTCTCCTCTCTGTTTGCTCTGTGTTTTGGGGCGCTACACAGAGAGGAGAGCCTGTAGGTAAAAAGGCAGTGTTGGCAAGGAAGCTTTTGGACATAACGTGTTGAGGCTTGGCCTGTCGGAGGTGGTGCGGTGGTGCCACCTCTTTGCGCCCTTGCCTCTCCTCTCTGTGTCCACACACTCGGTGTCCTCCTTTTCCTTGCTCATTAACACTTGCTGACTTGGTAATGAGCATTAAACTGCAATTTAGAGCAGACAAAGAAAGAGTGTATGGGAGAGTGGGTGGAGTGGGACAGGGAAGAAAAAGCACCGCTCAGCTGAACTCTTTGACCCTAAAAACTCCTCCTGGACAGCTGACAGCTTCGAGTTTGGGATGGTGCTAGGAACTCCCCAAGCGGCTCCCAGCCCAGGCAGGGAGGCTGGCTGCTGGTCTAAATCTCGCCCTTGGGGGTGAGGAGCAGAGTCTGCCCCCATCACCTCCGGTTTTGACCTAACAAGTCTCTCAGTCATGGGGCTGGTTTCCCAGGCTGGTGGGGATGGATCCTTGCTGAGCTGTGGCACCCAGGCCTCCCTGCTGCAGGGCTGACCATGTAGCCAAAAGCACTATAAAATGCATATGCATCCTCAGTTTTACATGAAAAACTCAGTGTTGTGAAATTAGTGCTCCAAAATATGATCCAATAGCTCCATTTGCATGGCCTCGGGCTGATGCTGGCTGGGCCATAAATATCTCACACGTTTTCAGTATGAAACAGCCTAACCCATGGGCATGCTGGAGCTTGCTTTGGGAAGGAGGGGGATGTCTTCATTCCAAGCATTGCAAACCAGCACAGCTCCCCGCTATCTGGACTTGCTGCTTCCTTCCTACTGTTAATTTGTTCCTTCCTGTAGCTGACTTGTACCTCAATTTTCCTGCTATCTTTAACGTTGATTCATTGTGTTTTGTGTTACAGAACGGTGTTTAAAGACCGGTTCCTGGAGTGGTATTAGCCAGTGCATATCCAAATGGGATACTTTGGTCTTCCCTTCAAGGGTCTGAGTTTGAAAAATTAGCTCATTATTTTTTTTTTTTTTTCACTTGGAAATCATGGAGAATAATGCAATATGGTCACAGCACTCGTGGATGGATATCCCTGTTTGGGGGAAAAGAGGGACGAAGAGGAGACTTCTGATCTTTACTTTCCATGAGAAAGATTCAGCAAAGACACATGATTAGAGCACTTAACTGGAGAAGCAGGTTTGAGCTACAGTTAAGAATATTTTTTACATATTATTTCAATATAGTTAACCAAGGCTAAACTGTGTCAAGAAAATGGAATGAAAAAGCTAAGTGTAAAATGAGAATGAAGGCAACTTGGAGAGCAAGAAAGGGAAGCAGGCTGAGGGGACAGGTAGGTCCAGACTCTGTCCAGGTGGCGATCACCCCAGTAACTTGATCAGGAGACAGGACATAATTAAAAATCTTCCAGTGGATCCTCTATGGGAAGGTGTGAATGAGAGAGAATAGCATTTCCTGACCGCACCAATTCCTGTGAACTTGTGTGGTCTTAAGCTCATTTATATGGAGCACTGCAAGCAGCATAACCTGAATTAATGCTATGAGACAGAAATGAAGCCACTAATGGACAAAAGGAAGCATGAGTCTAATGGTTCAAACAAGTGATGGAGAGTCAGGAGACCAGAGCAGTTTTACCCGATTTAGCTACTGACTCATCTTGAGAGACTGCAAGGAATTCACTTGTATCAAATTGCTGCTTTTGGCTCGGGGTCCATTTTTCTAAAGTTACGGCCATTTTGAGCACTCCAACCCAAGCTCCCGTATGTCGCGGCTGCCTCATCTGGAGGCTATGAGCATTCACTCATTCATGCTAGTGTAGCCTTATGAACCTCTCAGGGGAAAGGGCATAATATTATAATTTAAATAATTTACTTTAAGCCTTGGCTCAAGAGATGGCATGGCCATTAAGTAATGGCCTTTGTAATCTAGCAAGCCTTTCCTGCCCTTCCCTGCGACGGATCCTGTATTTAACACTTCACCTGGCAAAGAGCAGAACAATTTTCCCCCACTTACCTTAACAAGGTAAATCCTTCGCTCGCCACACCACAGACAGGCTGGCCACTTTGATTCAGATGGCCCTACAAGGGCTGTACAAAGGATGACTCAGGAAAAGCTTTGCTAATCCTGAGAGTCTTCATCAGGCAATTCTGCGGTATCCAGGTATTGCCACCGGTAGCCAGCTTGGGGCTCCTGTCTGCCCATCAGGTCTTCTGTTGCAACAAGCACAAGCTCACACATAGTCATACATTAAAGGCTTAATTACAAACGAACAGTCAGCTTGTGCAAACTGGTTTTTGGGTAATGCTGTTGAGGATCATTGAGTTTCCAGGGGTAAGTTGGGTGGATTTGAATCTCTAGCTTCAAAAAAGGCTGTGTTTAGGGACAAGTTTGGTGTCTGTCATGTTGTCACAGGTGCCACTAAGAGCACTTGGCTTGCTTCAAAAAAAGAGGGTATTTATACAGGCATACAGCTCATATAGTGGTTTGTGGGGGGAAAAAAAAAAAAAGGAAAGGAAAACAAAAAAGCCACCAGGTTTGTCTTTGTGGATAAACCACTTGTTTTTAGAGGTAAGGCGAAACAAGATCTTGCTGTGTTCTGACCCAAAGATACCTATTGAAAAGTTTCTTGTGAGGCAGGCTTGTGATGTGTGTGTTGTTGAGAGCAACCAAGATGACTGCAGCCACCAATTCTGTCCTCCCTGTATTGTCCAGTGTTGGGCATAGTCTGGGATGTGCTATGGAGGGAATTTATCCATGCCATGGCTGAGTGCAGCCCCAGCTTATGTCTTTTTCCACAGCCTTGGATGCTGATTCCTGTCAGAGGGAGCACTGGATGAAGTGTATCCTATCTCAGGCATGATCTGGCACAGCACTACCTATATTTTCCCTCAAGCAAATCTCCCACTGACATCAGTAGAAGTTTGATTCCAGAGGAAGCTGAATTTCTAGCTAGTTAATCTGATTCAAGCCTTCCTACGTGAAACACAAGGGGCTGATGCAGTCTCTCCACCTTGGGAATCACATCTTCTCACACCATGGCTGAACTCACCCCAAGGTCTACTGTGGAAAAGCTGAGCAAGTCTGAGCCATTTTCACAAAGTTGGTGAAGTTTCACAGCCTCAAGCAGTCATTATTGCACTGGGTCGTACCCCTGAGGTAAATTATTAATAATAATAATATGTTATTTTTGTTAAACTTGACATCTCCTTTCATCTCAGCCCCATGCTTATCAGGAGCTCTGCAACAACAAAAAAGGAAAGTTTTATTTCCACATTTCCATCCCTTCGTCTCATCATGCCGCGTCTGCTTTGGGGAAGGAAGAGTAATCTGTGGAAAGCTTTCATGCTCTCAAACCTACCAAAACATGCAATATTAATTGGGATTATTAATTGTATTTACTGCACTAGCAAGTCTAACCTTGTTAAAGGCCAGTGTGAAGATGTGGGATCATTTCTGTCATTTGGAACATTCTGCATGCTACCTCCTCTCAGAAATCAAAAGGAAAATTACCTCACTTTTATTAATCATCCTTTTTCTTACAAGATTTTGCCTTTTGTTTAGCTGCACTTCACAAGGAGAAGGTGTGTTTTCTGTGCTGCTTTGAGATCTTGGCAGTTAATGGAACTCTTTGATTTTTAAATAAGAGTTATTCCTCTGAGTGTACAGTATAAACCTAACAGGCAAGGGACTGTGCCTTTAAGTTCATCAGTTTTCCCAGTGCTGTACTGGAAGGATTGGACTGAAACTTTAAACATTTCTAGCCATACCTAGCATATGTATAATTTATAAGCCACACACCGTTTGCTGTCAAATAGGCGATTGATCTGACTCGGATCTCGTTAATTATCCTCCACATACATTATACGTTAACAGATCTTCAGTATACTGTGTATCAATATTAATAAGATTATAAAACACTATTGATAATTAGGAAGAGAAAGAGACCAGGCCTTTGATTCACTCTGTTACTAACGCCCCTGCATCTCTAGATTAAAAAGAGACCACTTTTCGTTTAATAATATCAGATCAGTACATCCATCTTCTAAAATGCTTTATTAAGAGAAAGCTAAGATTTGCATCCCTATGCAAAGGGCTATTTGAAATTGATTATGGAGGCATCATTGATGTGTGCAAAATTTGTTTCTCTGTCTTGTCTAAAGGGGGGCCTAATAGGTGGGAGGGATTTAAGGTGGAGCACTGCACTCTTGAATCTTTGATCACGAAATTTCTATTTTTCTTTGTCAGGCTATATTTGGTAAGCTAGATTGTCTTGTTTTTAAGGACACTAAATGGGATGTCATATTACTTCCTTTTAAAAATAACAACATCTATGTTATCACACTCCAAAAGAGAACAGTGGAATTAAATAATAGTATTTGTCTTTAAATTATGTGGGTCTGATTAATTTTTTTCATTACTTCTTACAATTTTTCTTTCTTTTTGCTCTGACCTGCCTTTTGTGTTTCCATTAAGCTCATTTGCAACAAGCAAACCAGAACAATGAGCTGCTAGCGAAGGCTCTGAAACACTTCATACCCAACTTGAATCAGGCAAACTTTGCTTTCCTAGAAATTTCATACTAAAGGGGAGGGAAAATTGCTGAAAGGCGATAGGGAGAATTAGACACAGAATAAATTCAGGTTGCCACATGACTGGTCCTCCATTGGGATGCCATGTAGCACCATACTGGCTTGGAGACCAACATCACAGCCAAGCCTAGGTGCTTTTTCTATCACCTTAGAAAAATGAGTCAACATCCAAGCATGAGACCTGCTTCTGCCTTGCTGCTGGTGTCCACTGACCACGATAGAAGCCCAATCATTGTCTTCATTAAACTTCAGAGCAGCTCTTCGCTGGGTCGACTCGCACAGTGCCAATGTGGCCAGGCAGAGAGTTCCCAGGCTTCCTCCCTGCTCCAGAGCAATTCTGCAGGGCATCCTTCCCACTGCTGACACCAGCTCAGCTCCCCTGGGCTGGCCAGCTTTAGGCTACCTCATTCCAGCCACCTCAGATATTTTAAGCATTGTGTCCTGCACCCCTGTTGAGATGGGGTTTCTAAAGTGTCATGTTCGGGGCACCAATAGCCTCTGCATGGGTGCTCATGACACTGCAACAAACAACAGGCTGTAGTGGAAGATGTTCAGTGTGAGCAGCAAAGGAAAACTGAGGAAAACTACCCTAGCTCGGACAGGGGTTTTGCTCAGGGAAAATGCGCACATGTATTTCCCTGCAAGGTAGCCCAGTAGATTCTCATTTCCCATGGAAATTTTTCTAAAAGCCTAAATAAGAACATCAATTTCTGACTTCCAGGAAACCTGTCCAATATATAATCTGCCCATTCCCTAGAGCTCTGTGATTTTCAAGCATCCTGGGAGAGATCACAGTTTGCAGGACTGTGGAAGAGGCTCTGAGATGAGGGAGGTCCCAGGCTGCCATGTCCAGTGCAAGGTCTTGGGAAAGTCCCTTCATCTGCCTGGGACATTCATCATACTAGTGAAGGGTCACAGGGACCACTTGGGTACAACTGTGGGGTACAGGACAAACACCCACAGTACCTAAAATACTCATGGGAGCCCCCCAGTACCCATGGCCACCTGGAGCAAGGCCACCAGACAAGGTCGTAACATTTAAACTGCTCAGTTTGCCACACCTCATTCAGTCTGAAATGGGGAGGGAGCACTCAGCTGAGACATGCAGGTGGGGGAGCGCAGGGAGAGATGATGACCTGCCTGGGGGAGGCTGAGCTGCAGCTGGGAGCAGGTACATAAGCCCAGATTAAAATTTATGTACTGGGTATATAAAGGGCTTTCTGAGGACCTGAGCTTGCTACAAGAGGAGGGAAACCTGGGAAAATGAGATGAAGCGACGTGATGCCGAAGAAATGTTCTGTTTTAACCTCTCAGATGGTTGTGCCCTTCTTCTTTCTGGAAGGAGCCTTGAAGGAAACTGTAGAAAGAACAGCAAGAGACAACAATGTGAAATGGAGCCTAAAGGCTCAGAAAGGAAAACACAGAATAAACCAATAAAAGTGCAGTGAGATAACACAAAGAACCGTAATTTTACTTCCTGATCCTGGAAGGCACTGTGGAGCAGCTTCCTAAGCAAAGTTCACTTCTGGTGACAGGGCTGTCCCCAGTCACACCAGGCACGAGCCCAGGATGCTGAAGACCTAGCCGAGCTGTGTCACATCCATTCATGCTAGTTTTTGCATACAGTTTAGGACATAAATAACTTGCTACATATTTCTGGAGATGCATCGTTGTTGCATGCCATGTACGCTTGCATATTGGACGCGTAGGCACAGTAGCACTTGTGCATGAGGATGTTTACAAAAGACAGCAGGGAAGTGCCTGAGGTGTAATTTTCTTATGAAGGAGGGAGCTCATTCACTTAGGCTCACAGAAATTTCTTTAATTTCTGACAGTTTAGGAGATGCCCTTACACAAAAAAACATGCAGGGAAACAAAACTACTTTCATTAACAATGCAGAAAAGTGAAGATATTTACAACACTGGAAGCCAGCTAAAAAAAAAAAAAGAAGATCCAGTTCAGATTTAAAACACTAGGAATATCCCAAGTTAATGCATTCATGTGAACATAGGAACACAAAATCCGAGATGAAGAGAAAGCACCCAGAAATTTGGGGTTCTGTCCTGTCTTTGCCATTGGCTTTCTAATGACCACCATCATCTGCTTGCTTTTCCTCTTGGCTGCTGTGCATTGCAGAGGCTGAGCAAGTCTGGTGTTCAGACTTCACTCAGTCTCTGAAGTCTGGTGCTGCACCGCAGAACTCCTCAACTGGCTTGAACCAGGATACAATGGCCAGGAGAAATCTCTCAGCTGAGCGGTTCAATGTATGGGACAAACACATGCTGAGAATACAGCGAAATGCTTGTCTACCACCTTGTGCAAATGAAAGAGCCATTGATGTAATCAGGGTCATAGCTGAGGCTGCCAGCATAAGAGCCAGAGGGTTTTGCTGGCCAATCTTATCCATGAGGCTGAATGGGTGTTGAAACTGTACTATCCCGAGTCACAGGTCCTGCCAGCTTCAGGCTCAAATGTCTTATGGGAAGAGCATGGAAGGGCTTGCTTCCTCTGTAGCCCTGCTGTCTGTAGCTGCGCAAAAGCCTTCTGCCTCTCCAGCTCTCAGGCTGGGCGTATTCATTAAGAATCAAAAGAGGGAGGGAAGGAGAAAATGCGTATGATTCTGGGTATCGTCACAGCACATGCTGAAAATGAGATCCTTGGAGGCAATGGCAGCAGCCTGTATTTACTCAAATTAGGGCAGCGGTTTAATGCATCAGAGCCTTTCTGATGGATCATGACAATTTATGGTGTGGAACCATTATGGTGGAAATGATGGGAAGGATCCATCATCGCAGAGATGATGCTCCAGGTGTCTGTGTAGCCCGGAGCAATTATTACATGGCCCCTTGACATGGTACCTCCAAACAGCTCCATTGTCCCAGGATTTGCATGTTATTAACCTGTTCAGTGTTACTACATCAGAAGGAGTAGAAAACGAAAGGAAAATAATATCCCTATTTGAGCTTGGGCATGGTAGACTATTTTTCAACCCTGGCAACATTTTAATTTCTATCGAAGAAGAACAGTTGCTTTTGTGTTGAGTGGAGAAACCCTGAAGATGAACATGCAGCGTGAATAAAAATAGCAAAACCTTGGTAGTTCTGCACTTAAGAAAAACAATACTTGGGCCTTTTGAAACAATGAGGTTTGCTCTCAGCTTGAGATTTTGTCTGACAAATTTCAGAGAGAAGAGATTTTTCTCTCCCCCTCTTCTAGCCCTGAGACATACTGCAAAAAAATGCGGTCACATGAGCTGTTGTCACTGGGAATGTACCAGCCTTCCATTAACATTGCTCTCCATAGGATGGCGGTTGGCAGGAGTGCTCATTTTAAAATCCAAAGGCTCATGTCTAGTGCTCCAGCCCTTATTCCCCTGAGTTTTTTCAAGCCACTTGAGCCACTTGTCTGGAGCCTGCTTGCTTTGATCTCCTCCTGCATCGAACGTGTCTGGAGAGAGCTCTGCAAAGGGAAAGCATGAATTGAATCGTATGCTCCCATCTCGAATCTTGCCCATTGCAAAGCCATACCAGGAAATTGAGGAAATGTTCCAGGTTTAAGCTTTCTACCCTTACCCAGGAATTAAAACCCCTTCATTAATCCAATCTTAAATCTCAACTAGCTGCTGCTTAAAGTGGTAATAAATATTTCATACCGATTGTGTTGCGTTCCTTGCTGTGTTTATTAAATGGAGTTTCTCATAATTCCAGTTATTCATTTTAATAGGTCAGGACTTGGCTGTGATTTAAACAGACCACTGAGGAAACAGCCGTGGTTAAACATTGTAACAATATGGATTATTAATTTAATTGGCCAGCTATTACTTGTTTTGACTCTGTGCTAACACATTTAGCTCAGTCTCTTGTGGCCTATAAACCACAAAGGTCATGACTTCAACATTCAGAAGAATGGGAAAAAGAGAATCAGGGCTGAGATTATGAGGAAAAATAGAGAAACAGTGTGGGGAAGACAGAGTGGGGAAGGCTAAGGTCTTGCTGGAGGCAGTGCAGGGCAAAAGGGGATTTATTTAGTAGCTCAGCAATAGAACATCCTCTAAACCACCAGCCAAACTAGCAGTTTCTTTCAGTCCACATCTCTCTGAGGTGATTTCAGACAGTGATTTTTACCTGTACATATAATGATGGTATCCCCACACGTTTAATAACACCTTTATTTTATTTCTGAATTTTTCTAATATTGTTTAAAATATACTGCGTGGAGAGCCCACATGAATAATCAGCAGTAATATTTATATGTGTGTTTAAAAGGCCAGCCAGGCACCCCCACCCTGGATGGTTTTGCCGTGCCTTTATTGAAAACAATCTCATGATGTGAGTTAGATACAGTGGGGTGAAAAAGCACCTTCCAAAGGGCATGCTAGCAAAAAGGGATAGTCAGGAAAAAATGTGGGGTTTATCTTCTGTGCACAACAAAAGTAGTGCAGTTTATACCACAGACTGCTCCATTTAAAGGGGTCAAATCTTTCCATTGATTTTTTATGCAGAACTCTCATTGACTCCTAATAGGAGTTCTGTGCATTGAATAGCAGCAGGATACAACCCCGTATTTGTCTTGGCAACTGTGTGCACAAATGTAGCGGTAGGCAATGTTTCCATATTCATGCCTGTGCCAAGTATGTTCAGCGTTCAACTTATACAGGTGCAGAGACCCTACTATGAAGGAAACTATATAGGTACAAAGGGTAGACAGATATATTAGGCAGACAAGCAAGCAGGTATGAGTCTCCATTTTCACTGTTTCTAGTCTCTCGTGTGCCTTGCAATCTGTAGCTGTTCCTGTAACAAACTGTACAGGCCAGTAAGTTGAAAGAACACAGCCCAAAACCTTTGTCTGCAACCGCAGGCTCCAAACCATGCAGCTAACATGGGAAATGTAGCATGCATGAGTATAGCATACATAATCAGTAGTAACAGCTGCCCAGACAAGTTGGTGGGATTCCAATGCTGTAAGACTTCTTCCATCCTCTCTCTTATCCTCCCTCACATAGCTCAACCCAATTTTCCAAGACGTGGAGACACTGGGAAGAAAGACACAGGGAAGTAAAAGGCAGAGGTTTTCTTCAGGCTTGAAAGCTTATTCATGGTGTAGAAAAGAGCCAGATGGAGAAAAATTCTCTGCACCTCTTCTTTCTGCTTTTTTCACCCCTCCTCCTTTTCTGCCTCTCTCTCCCTCTCCCTGACCTAACTTTGGCCCTGCTATCAGCCTTTCCTCACTGTGCCGTCTATACCATCACTCACAGCCCTGTTGCGCAGCCACAGCGGTCCTGGCAGCCCAGCTCTCCTGCCAGCAGATCCTAGCCCCGCACAAGCACCCACCTTCCAACCCAGTTTTCCTTGTTCAGGAATCCTCTCCACTTTCTCATTCTGCCACCTCCTGCCATGTCTCATTAGGCTTCAAACCCACTTGCTTTTCATCATCCTGTCCCCCATCATGCACCCCAAGTCTCGTCTCCTCTCCAATGGTCTTTATCTCATCTCTGAGCACCTTCTACTCCCTCTATACTCAAGATTCAGTTTCCAGATTCAAACCCTCACTTTGCCCAGCTGGCAACACCAGCATCAACATCCTGTAATGCAACTATCCCCCATCACCAGTTCAGGTTATATTGGTTTTTGTGTGCATAGCAATACAGACCAAAGGCTAGGACCACAGTATATGCTGCCTCATGCAGGAAGCCTTTAACAGCATCTGAGAATTCCTCACCTCATCTCATCAGGCTGTGCACCCCCCAGATTCCCCTGCTGCAATAGTCTAGCTCCACCAGTCCTCCTGGCTCTGTGTGACAAGCAAGAAACCCTAGCCCCTGGTACACAACTGCTCACCCACAGAGCTATCCTTAAGCTGCTGCAGGTGCCTCACGCTGGGGCCTGTATCTCTAAGTATGCTGGACAAACAGGGCTTTCTTTTGTGGTGCCTAGCACCAGCAGCCCCTAAGGACAAGATACCCTTCCCTTCTTCTCCCCCACCCCCATCCCTTGCACACAATACAGTATTTGTCATGGATTTGTTTTCCAGTACATGAAGAGCACAAAAACGCGTGCTTTTTTATGATAAGGTAAGCAGAGTGACCCTGTAACATTCCACATCTGAACTCAGAACGGCATCTGCCTCACAGCTGTCCTTGTAGCAAGCAGTTCAAAAACACAGACAGCAAAAAACAGCGGCAATATCTCATCGCCGATGTAGCTGCTTACAGCACAGTCCTCACCGTCTTCCAAATATCCGTGTTTGAGAGGTGACCTACAGCTGTGAAATTTGGATGCAGATTCCAACACCACCCCTTAATTTCAAGGATGTTCCAATATGAGTTTTACACAAAGCTTTTGCAGAGTTGCAGGCCAATTGCAAAATTTGTGGCTGGAGCTGGGTTCAGATTCTGAACACCCTGACTCACAAAGATTTCCAAGAGCTTTGGCTTGGTTGCACTATTCATGTTCCCTATTACTTGAGTGCATTGACATATCCTCTAGGAGTCATGGACTAGGAGCTCACAGTGAAAGGCTCTGCACAAACAGAGAATAACAATAAAGAAAGGAGTTTACAGTTCAGAGTCAAGAGATAGCTACAGAGAAATGTGGAAATGCAGAGAGAGTTAGACTGTCAACGGGATGGACAGTGGCCTCAGTGCGGTCGAGTTTTCAGTGGTCACCCTGTCAAAGGAGAGCTCTGAGGGAGATTTTTGAAGGACAACAACTCAGAGAACTCAAGAACTGTGGGTATCTGGCATGAAAGTACAGCTATTGACATGGACATCTTGGACCAGCTGGAACAAGAACTGTTTTTAAGGAAATGAACAACAGGAAGTGGATGGAGATGGAAGAAAGCTTGAAGAGTGCTGAAGGCAGAGGCAAGCTGCTGCTACTTTCCACAATAGATAAGGAGAGGTAGTAGAGGAAGGCAAAAAGAAAGTTGATGTGATCCATGTGATGAAAACTGAGCACCATTCAGAATAAGTATGAGAGGAGATAGAGAGGGTTAGACCAGAGAAAGGGGTGTTGCAATCAGATGAGCACAAGCAAATTAGTTGGGAGAATATCTCAGAGAAGTTATGCAGAAAGAGTCAACAAAGATAACTGGGATGCAGGGTTTTAAGAGAGAGCAGTCCAGCAGAAGTCCAACTTGTGCTGAACATTGGACACCATGAAGAGATATCACAGAGACATGACGAGATTTTAACCTGGATAGAAGGGAACAGAGCACAGTATAAAGAAGGATCAGGGAATCAAAGATGGTAGCTGAAATCAAACACAGGTGAAATCACTCAAGAAAAAGACACAGAAGGAGGAGAGAGAAAGCAAGCATAGGCTTACCTGAAGCTGAGGTATCTGGTTATCTGCACTGGAGGCACTTGACAGATCAAAGAGGTTGAAGGTGGAATAAGAGATAATGTCAGTAGGGACACTGACAGGAGATTTTTACACTGATTGTTACAGGTGGAAGCTAAACCAGAAAAGGTGAACTGCTATGTGAGAAAAAAATAGATACAAATGAAACTGGTTTTCAGAGGGAGTTAGATGACAGTTGTCGGGGTGTCCTCATGTAGAAGCAATAAAGTTGTTCAGTTTGTGAAAAATCAGAGCTGAGCAAGGACAGAATGGATTTGTTATGGAGGAAGTCAGCCTGGTCACAGGATTTCCACCAGAGAAAGTCTGAAGCATGAAATCAGGGCAGAGGATCTTGGGGCAATTCAGAACAGGAGACTGGCAACAACCTTTTAGCAGGAGAGAAGAGCTAATGGTCACGCTGAAAGAGAGTGGCACATGAAGAGAACCAACAACTATCTAGAAGGGACTGAAGACATCCAACAAAGAGAGAAGTCTGACAGCTGTTGAGAAATTACCCTCTTGGTAGATGGCCAACTCAGTTTTTGGTGATCTTTTTGGAACATGATTTGGAACATGACTGAAAAACTGAAGGAAGACATGAGTGCAGGGAAGCTCAGGGGCAGACAAGTTACTAGCATGAATGTGAAAGTCTCTGGGAACAAGGGCAGGGCATGGGGCAAGGCAATGAGTGTTGGTACAGGAGGGAGCCTGCAGAGCAACTACAGGTAGAAGAGCAGAATGATGGCAGACACAGTGCTATTCAGAAAAGGAAGAGTGGAAACTGAGAGGTTGGGTGGCTCTTTCTACGAGTTATAGTTCAGTTTCCCTCTGTAGTCCTTCATGCAAGCTGCTTGTTACTCAGCAGTTCTGCCCTACCTTGAGAGTCAGGTCTGGGGTTCTCTGGCAGGTATTGCAGGAATAAGGGCACAAACTCCTCATTGTCTTCTGACTTCATATGAGAGATCTTCCAAATAATAATGTGGCTGCAGAAAACCTGGAGAACATCTAATGGAAAGTATCTTGTTTTACCTCTAAGTTTTCTCTCTCTACAAGATGTTGACAAAAATCATTATTCCTACCTTCACAGATTTTTTAAAAGAGGAGGGACTGTTAGCTCATCCGCAGAAAGCCCTGTCGAAAGGTATAAAAAGGTTTGCAGTTGCGCAAGTGCAACAACTCCTTCTTGGATGTCTTCAGGGGATTTAATATGGATGCTCCAAGCACAGCAATGTGAGTTAGTACAGTCAACCTCAATAGCCAAAGAACTGAGGATTATACTGGCTCATATCTCCTCTGTTGCAGCACAGATGGAGACCATGCAGTAAATTCCTTCAGGGTGAAAATGGTCCCACCTTCATTTTTGAAGATAGGTAAGGACAGAAAAAACATTACAGAGCCCAGTAAAGAGCAGGTGCTGGCACCTCGCTTGTGCTAGCAAGAGTGATGTAATACTTAAATAAAAATAACTAGGTTGCTGGGCACAAGCCTTCATATAAAAAAACAACATAGAAAACACATGTTTTCACATGTTTTCAATGCAAAAAAACACCTGTACTCAACTGGTTTCATGAATATTCACATGACTGTGAAGTTTAAATGAGCATGCAGTGCAAGTAGCCAGCGCACAGTGATTCAGCGCGAGTATCGCCGGGGGTAAGCAGCGAGTATTGCACTCTAAACACTTTGCGTGTCCTGCCATGGGCCAGGGGAAGATGCAGAGGAAATGCCTCGTTTTGTGCTTCTTCAGAAGGAATGAACCCATTGTCTAGTCCTCTGGGCAGGAAGTACCTGACTCTGAGCCCAGTAAAACTAGTGGGAATCAGACCCCAGGATCTTGTTGACATTCTGCACATTCTGTGGTTTCTCTTTTGTCAGGGTGCACACTGCTTTTGTGAGGCAAGAGGGGAAGGGAAGGAAAGAAATATTCAGAATTCTCTCCAAAGTCATTTATGGGAGCATTTATGGGTTTCGCCTTTCTGTGTATAAACTTGCATGCGTGGTCTTGGGCAGGCTGGGTCACTGGCTGCTGCCTAAGAATTTGCTAAACTGAGTATAATCTTTTGTTTCCCATGATAACTTGTACTTTGAAAATGGAATTCAACAACACTGGCTTTTTTAAAAAAGAAAACAATTGAAAACATGACACTAACAAAATATTTTACAACACAAGAAGAGCTAAAAAAGCATTTTCCAAACAGTATGGCACTTGACCGTATCTTTTGGCAGACAGAGACATACATGTTAACTCCACCTTAAAGGAGAGACATAATCACTTGAAACTTGCTAGCAGTGTATATCCTGAGTAACACCAGGGCTTTGTACATTTACATACACTATAAAATTATTTAAAACTAAGGTTAAAAAAAAAAGCCAAGCCTGTAGAACATATTCTGGAACGTAGCAGGGAGCTGGTCTACAGTGCTCCAATGGTTTGCTTTGAAAATAAACAGCAACAATGGATCATTACTTGGTTTTCATACTTACCTGCCTCTGATTTGCCCCGCTAAGCACTTCTGAAACTGTTCTGACCTCTTTCCACATCATAAACATATTTGTAGCACCCACACATACACAATCTGTAGTTTTGCAAGACAACACATGAATATAATATTAAATTATCTTGCCTAAACAATTCGAATGGAGCTGAATTGCCTTGCTAAAATAAAAAATTTGTGTTTGTAACTTCCAGTAATTAGCTTTCATGATATGCATAAAGATGTTTGCAGCAGAAGAGATCTTTCTTCTACCAGCTCCAAGAGGTAAATCTGGACTCTCTAAAAAGGTATAAAAATCCAAATATTTTTCCCCTTCTACATCCATTAATCAGGATGAAATACCAGTATTTTCTAAATATCCAACTACCTCTGTGGCTCCTAAGTGATCTTCTTTGAGTCCTCAACTTGCCTCACAAGCTCAGAATGTGTGGATTTGAAGATTCTGTTACCCCTTAATATTCATATCCATAGAAAAAGAGTGACAGGTTTGGGGAAAGACCCAGAGAATTATTCCAGACTCTTCAACTCAGATTTCATTTTTTTTCTTGATAGTCAGCACCTGACTGTAATTCAGTTTAAACAGAACCTATTTTTTGCTGACTTTGGAGCAAGGGCATTTGTCTATCCCTCATTAATCTTTATGTCACTTGCAAGATGGTGTAAAGAAACATCATACCTTTTCCTTTTGGAATAGATTCCCTAAATAGAGGTCCAATGCTGCAACCCTTTTCCCCATTAAGGTTTTGCTGATGACCTTACACCACTCAGAACCAATATTATTAAATTGGGCCAGATGCTAGTTAGATGAAGAGAAGACGAAAAGCGGCACTAAAACAGAAGGCTTCTCCTTTGACCCCTCAGAAGAGAGTTTAAGGCATCAGCTTTCAGTTGGATTGACTTAACAGAAGCAGAGTGAGTTTAATGTTGAGTGTTTTCCAAAATCTCACCTGATTGTGTTGGATGGCATCATCAGCTGAGTGCTTCTTAGCACAGTTTGAAAGGTTATTGATCCCTTTAGCTGTCCTGTTGCTACCAGTTATGTGCTTGCAAATATTGGTAGCCATTTACCTACTTGCTATTGCAAGAGGATAGGAATGCACTCAATCTGAGGACTAACTTCTAGCCAGAGAGTGAGAGCTTGTTAATATATTCCAAGAGTACCTCAAGTCACGTTTTTTTCCCTCCTTGGGCTCACCTAATATCTTCTCTATCCTTTTCACCCCTCAGAATTAAAGGCAACTAGATATGAAGGACAAGCCTGCACCTTCGTAGCAGACACTTCTCCCAAACAAAAAAGATATATTTCCTATGTAGGACTTTCACTTGCTGTGCCCTGCTTTTGGTAATCACAGAAAGAAACTACAAGCAAAGAATCCCAAAATCAAGGCTTGGAGATTTCATAAGGAAAGGACTGAAGAAAGAATAATGACATTAAGAAATCTACTGAAAAAAAAATGTGTAAAGGAATGGCTATGGATATGTCTGAGGGAATCTATGTAATATTCTAGTACTGGAGAAAGGCAATCTTATTCTCAAATCTCCAAAACCTGACAAAACATATAAAAGACAGGACTGGGTGCACAGTTATTCCCAAGCGTATTATTAAGAAGTTCTTCCAGAAGGGACTTCACTGTAATAAGAGGCGGGGTTGTTACTCCATCTTACAAGTCTGCCTAACCTCATACGTTCAATCTTCCTTTCACACCATCATTGAGCTTGCTGCTTTCTGGATAACCACACTCTCTCACTGACAAGGGAATATGAGAGTCAACAAGACATGCATAGAAATGTTTCCTATCTGTTAAGCGGTGTGGTGCCAGAATGTAACCCAGGATACCACTGCATTGTGCAGTGTCCTCTTAAAGAAAAAAATACTCAAGAGATATGTGGGCTAAGGACACTGCAAAGTGAAGGAACTGGCTATTACTGGGGTTTACTTCTCCATTATATCAACTAAAGTGGACATTGTTTCCTTCAGCTGGAAGTCAGGATAACTCAGCTCATCCAAGTAGTACTGGGAAAAAAGGAAGTGAGAAGAAAAAAGAGTTTTTACTAAAGGTTTCTGAGTTTTGTCACTGAAACACTAGGGGATTTTTAGCAAGTTAATACTGCCCCTATTTTCCAAGGGGCCTTTAATTTAAGACATCCAGCTTTCTGGGTGTCCAGCTGCAGAAAGGCGCAGGCTAGTTTACCAAGTGTCAGTCTGAGCTGTTGGGATGGGCAGGTGGTACTGGGGAATCAATGTCAGACCTTCTAGGAAACATAGCATCAGTCAAAACTGTTGACCTCCACTGCTCCGTATCCTTCTGCAATGATACTGAATGGCAAAGCCTCATGTAATTATACTGCTGCTTGTAAAGTGCAGCAGATGGAACATGCTACATCAGCGCTCATTGCTTTTATTACTGAGGGGGAAAAAATTCTCACAAGGAAAGGAGTGAATCAAATTCTGAATGCTGTGTTACTCTGGTTAACTTCTGGGAATCTAATTATTTGAGAAGAGGTGCACTTAGCAAATTACAGGCAGGTGTGAAAAATTGCTAAAGAATTCCCCCCCCTCCCCATATACCATACCCTTAGAAAAAGAAGGCAGGTAAGGGTACATTTAACATTCACAGTCTTTTATACTACTAAGTGAAATCAGAACAAAATATGGTAATTAATCCATTGTGCATTCAAGGATTCAGGTTTGAGCAGCAGATGGGAAAAGTTGTGGATCATAACCCCATGCAATATTTGACAGAATATCAGTCAAATATAGTTCACACATCTTCATGTTTCTGTCAGTCCCTCTTATCTAAAGTTAATTTAAAGTGACAAGAACTACATTAGCACTTTTCAAAGGGTAATGCAAACTTTAGAATATTCACCTCAAATCAATACCCATTCAGACTCTGAAATGGTCAAACTAGCAAGTTCCTGAAGGTGATTTCACTTTGGTTTTATGCTAAATTTGTCATCTGTTGCTGGGCTTTACGCATTAGCCTTTAAATAAATCGGTTCAAAAGTGTGGTAGAGAAGGTGGTACCTGTTTATTCTGCACAACACTCTCATGAACACATGTGCATACACACGCAAAAGCTGTCTCAGAACCAGAGTCAAGGCAATGCGGGCAAATCTAGTTGTGCAAAGTAATATAGTTTGGATCTTAGCCTGTGGGTTATTTTTGAAGATTTCTTTATACAAGAGGAGTACTTCGATGTCCTGCTTGGGAGTGGGGCACCTACTTTCATTTCACCACTGCAATAAAACAGAGTCCAAACAAGAGACCTCACACAGGCTTCCACAGAAAATCTGGTTCTGTGGTCCTGGCGCTTGCAGCACACTGCTGCTTTCCTGAAAAGTTTGATAGAAACGGCTTCCTCTCCTTTTTTCAATCAAAGTAGCCTTTGTGAGCACACACTCATGCACATCTGCGGCTGTATGCTCATGTATTTTTGTGCCTGACTTGGGTGTGGGACCACAGCAAAGTCCAAATCCCCTGATCTAATGCTATTGCTGTGCTGGTTGCTTGTGCTTCTGCTCCTTGCATTCACATTACCAAATAAGAGATCACACCCTGCGGGGCTCCACAGAGCTCATCTCCAGAGAAGGAGAAAGCACTTCTTGGCATTCGGGCTGCACACAATCCCAATATCATCCCCCGCCCCCCGCCACCTCCCCGGCCCTGTTACAAATGATTTAAGGCAGGCTGTGAATGAGAAACATAAGGTAAACACTATTTAGCCTTTATTGCCTTCCGTCCCTAAAGCGTAACTTGGCCTTGCCTCTGGAGAGATGCCCAGCTCAGCCCTTCTGGACACACAATCACCAGCTGGGATGTGTGTGTGTCTTCTGGAGAGGTACAAAGGGGGAAGGATTGCATCCATCGAAGGATTCCAGCTTCTGGAGTTTGCTGGGGCTGAGTCACATGCAGTTTGTAAGGAGGCGCAAAGCTCACCAGCAGCGGGTGGGGCGGGGAGGGGGGGTGATAGCATCCAGTCCCTTCTCATTCTCCTCCTTTCTTTTCCATAAAGCAAAACATAAGATAATCACTTGCCTGACAAACCAGACTCCACCCCACCTCAAATCCCTTGCAAAGGTTGTGCTCCAAAAGGGGCGATGAGGCAGAACAGCAGGCCAGCCCTGGCTATTCATCATATATGGAATGGACTTAGATATTATAAGATGGATGAATGGATCAAATCTAAACGTGTGGCTGGCTTGTTTATGGGACTGGGTGAAAATGCAGCAGGAAGAACAGCTAACAAAAGGGTCCCAAAAGAAAAAAAGTTAAAATAGGCCAGATACACTTTTCCTCATCATTTCAAAGCTGCATTAACTTTGCCAAGCCGTAGCAAGACACTACAGCTCTTGGGCAGGTTGTGGGTGATAACTTGTTGAGCTGCTCAACTAGCAGGACTCAGTTTACTCATTCCAGGCGACATAAATCTGTGCTAAAACCCCACTGCTACCAGCATCTTCCCAAAGGGCTGAAGCAGATCGTCTTGGTGCCCTGGGCTGTAACGATGAGGAAGATGCTTCACAGTAGTGACTTTCTGTGTGCAGTAATTTAACCACTAGAATAAAGAATTTTTTTTTCTTCTGCTTCTTGACAAAAAGGCTTGACTGGGAAAAAAGTTCTTTTCTTTCAGAGCCCTGAACTATGAGTATTTTTAGGTTCACATGAGGAGATTGCATACCAGCTGTTACCAGCCGATGCAACAAAGGAACCTTGTTTTTTCGTGTGTCCAGTCACATACACCAGGTGACATACACACAGTTCTGTTCAGCATGGCATTATGTTTATGCAAATGTCTGTATTTGCAAAAAAAAAAAAAATATATATTAAAAAGCGCCAAGATGGAAAACACCTCCTGGAACCAGGCATGCCTCCCACCCATCTTCTTGTCCTCCCCCTGTGCCTCCTCATTGCCCATAAACCCAAAGTGGGCTCTGCTAGACAAAGGAAGCAATGAACAACTGGGTCAGGTCACACACGTTCTTCATGGTTGGACTCGATGATCTTAAAGGTCTTTTCCAACCCAAATGATTTCTATGATTCATAGACCACTTGCCTGCAGCACAAAGTGGCACCAGCTGCCAGGTGCCCAGGATGGAGGTGCTCCAAAGCACAGGGACCTTGAGCTCCTGTTGCCCTTGGTGGAGTTTCCAGATGAAACACAGACATCCAAACCAGGCTTACTCTCTTAGCTTTTACTCAGATGTGCTCCGGCAGAGGCTGCGTGCGCCTCTGGGCTGGCCAAGGGCTGTCTGCCACTCACATGCTATGGAAAAACTGTCGTGTGCTGCAGCTACTCTGCAGGAGACTGGGAGGATGGCCAGAAATAAAAGGAATCTCATGCAGGAATCGAGGAGCCAGCCCACACCTGGGACCTCAGGAAAGCCCAGAAGAAGTCCCTGATGCTGCTGCTGTTGAGTTCCCTCCCTGCAGGCTGGCCAGCAGCGCTCTTTGCTACCCTCACTGCACCGGCAGCTTGTGCTGCTCTTGGCCGTGCCCCATTTAGGGTTAAACAAGGCAAGTTTGCAAAGGACCGACTTATTACTTGATGCTCGATGCTGGGGCCCATAGGAGCTTCTCTTCTGCCTCCTTCTTCTGCACCCATTCTTTGTACCCCAGACCCCTGTGACATCAGCTGATGAAGCTGAGGCCAACACTGGCAATCCCAGACACTGGGAGTTATAAATCTGTTCTCCTCCTTCCTGTCTCTCCCCTACGGACAAGGATTTAGTGAGGGACATGTTAGAAATAAGGAGCACATCCTAATTTGGGGGTTAAACACTGCTTTTCCTTTCCTTCAGGAACTTGTGCTACTTTACTATGCTATTCTTGACATCAGAACTATAGTGATCTGTAAAGCAAGAGCAAAATTATTCTTCTTTCCCCCTCT
Source organism: Pelecanus crispus (assembly GCF_030463565.1). Lineage (NCBI taxonomy): Eukaryota > Metazoa > Chordata > Aves > Pelecaniformes > Pelecanidae > Pelecanus > Pelecanus crispus. The sequence continues at coordinate 11,093,837 of NC_134652.1, forward strand.
GTAGCTTGACAGAATTACATATTTTCCGCAAGACACTGCCTCCTTTTGAGGTATGCATTGAAAGCAAGCATACAAAATGCTGTGGAAAACCGTGCTCGCATTTTTCTCTAGTCATCTCTTTCCTAAGATAGATGAAATCAGTGAAAACTGATGTGTTCTCCCTGCCCTACATTTTCTATGCAATTTCTCAAACTTTTAAAGCTTGCTAAGAGAACCACGGCAGAGGAGGAAAGCACATCATCCGGGGAAGACTGGTATTGCCAGCAGGGCTGGCAGCAGAACTGTGGAGCCATCCGAGCAGGTCACCCCCTGGAGCGAGAGCCATGAGCTCCTCCAGCCCCCGGGGCTGCCCAGGAATGGAGCTGGCACACTCCCCCCTCTTGAGCAGACCATGGCAGCAATTAATTGCATAGCAATGCAAGGATGCAATTAGAGCCTGGCCAAATACAACTTACCCCCTCTCTGGGCCTCCAAATTTGAAACATTTTTGCTCAGCAGTTCACCCAGACACACCGGTGAGAGTTGACCATGGATGAGCGTCTGACACCCTTGTCGGCACTGCGGTGCTGCCGTCCTCTTACTCCGTGGGTGAGAGGAGTTGGGTGCTGATGCTCTGAGCAGGCACTTGGATATCTTCCCACTTAGTTTTGCCAATATGCTCGTCTGGGTTTGTCTTCCTGACAGCGCTTCACCCTGGCCATCTTGATCTTTCTTCCAGGTGGCCTTTTAGACGGTGTAACTCCCTGAGTTTATCCTTCAACCTGCTATATTTCAATTATGCCACTTAGAAAGAATGCATACTACTTACATATAATTTGCTTGTTTGCTCTCCCTTTGCTGTTCCCTGTGGTCTCTCTCAGTTTTTATCCTCAAGCAGTGAACTGCTCAGACCAGGGCAGTCCTCTGTGGTTGTCTGGAAATAAGCTGAGCACATAAAATCTTACGATTCTGGGTCCATCATCTCCCCTTCCCCCACCTCACCACAAATGGACTCTATTACTAATCATAACTCACAGCCAACATCTCTTTGGTTTTAGAGAGGAAGAGATTTTCAGCCTCGGGCAAAAGACATCCAGTCTGATCAGGAGACATGCTGAAAGCTACGGGGGTTGCTGGCTCATAGTATCACTGAGAATATAGTCCTTGGGGAATCACTTCCTTGCTCATCTAAGTTTTCTTTCATCCAAAATTCAGGCCTGCCCTGTCCCAGTTAGCTGAATAAAATCTTTAAGAGTAAAGAATGGTTTTGGATGCCTCTGGTGGGGTTTTTCTGGGTGCTGAGCATCATGGAGGGAACCTGATTTCCAGAGATGGCAGAGCAACTTACTTTCTGAAAAAGAAATCTCTTTACACATCTGAAGCTGAGCATCCTGAATTGCAGGAATCTGAAATCTCAGGTCACTTTTGAAAATTTTCATAAACCACCTCAGAACAAAAAATAATGCAAAAATTTTGAAGTTCTTATCAGATATGGAATTTGGTTCCACCTTCTCCACTACAAAAACCTTTTATTTTGGTGTCTTGCAGCATTTAAAAATATTGAAGAAAGACAATAAACCTGTAGAAAGCAAAGTTTTACTGTGGCTGAGGTAGAGGTCTGCTACCTGCTCTCTGCTACCCTGTCCACCGCCCCTTTAAAGCCGGTGGAGGAAGCTCTCCCAGCACACTGTCTGGGTGTGTTTGTGTACTATTTACACCTATATTTATATTCTCTTAATTACTTTGTATCACATACAGTTTTTAAAACCTTTCTTTTAGTAACAAACTTTCCAGCTCACTTTTGTCTTTCTTTTTAAAATAAACAACTTAAAAGAAGGCAAGATCAGAAGATTAAGTAAATTAATGAGAAAGATACTTAAAAGGCTTTCAAAGTCTCCTTCTTTCAACACTAATATGTAGATTTCTTAAAAAAGTAATCATGAGTTCTCAACTCAAATTAGCACCACCATATATGTTAAGGCAGCTCTGGCTCAGGAGGTATGAAATTTGGACCCATCTCCATAAAAGAGACAAACCACATTTCGTTTCATTTTCTTTTTCCTTTCACTGCATTTTTCTCTAAGTAGCTGGTGATAGCACTTCTATTTTCAGATTCAGCGTGGCATGCATGCTTTGGGATACTCAAAGAGAGGAAAGCTGTGCATCTTTATGCACCAGGTGTAGCAAACACAGGGCAACGTGCCGCTCAGCTGTAGGGAGAAGCGTGAAGAGCTCGGTCTCTGAAGCAGCTGGCAGGTGCCCACGTGTTGCTCTGCGGGCGCAGAGGGATGGGGAGATGGGTAGGAGATGCTCGAGTTAGTGAGACACAGAAAACACAGATAGATACAACTGAGGCCAAGCTTTGAAAGGACAAACCACAAAGGCTGCAGACGGATGTCTTAGCCAGGAGGCATGGAAAAGTATGAAAGTAAGAAGCAATTAGGAGTATTTGTCATAAGGAGCATTAGGAAAGAGAACAACTTTGACAACCTAACCTGTGGCATGTAGGCAACTTGTGGCTTGTTGTCACTGAAGCCAAGGTGCAAGAGGCACCATTTTACACAAAACCCAACTTTTTCCCACTTCACTCCCTCAAGGACCCATTTAAGTCACTGGAGAATACAGCAGCTCTGCACTCTGCAGTGCAGCACTTCCTCTCCTTCATGCTCATTTTCTGTTGGGCAGAAATACTCCAGCTTCTCAGCATGAGGAGGAGAGACTCTGAGCACAAAGCACGTGTGCTCCAACAGCACCAAGTGAGCACTGCGTTTTGCATGTCACAGTCACAGATAAACAGCAGGGCTGAGAGGTATGCATCGCTTGTTGATGTCAGATGCAGATAAATATTGTTCTTCTCCCAAAAACCAGGTCAAAGTCTAAGGCTGGATGAGAGTTAAGAGCATGAAGTATCTTTCCCCTGACTAACGAAGGAGAAGGTTGAACCTGTTCCCCTCATCAGTGGCAGTCCAGGCTTCCTCCGCTTTCACCTGCAGAGTAACCGTGCCTCTTGCGCTCATCCCTTTCCTCTTTGGCAAAAGACTGGTGGGGCATTTTTCCAATCTAATTTTAGGGACCTTGCCCACGTATCCCCGTTGCCTATAGAAGGCACCTCAGATCACTACCCTGCTAACTTAGTTTCCCTGGATAGGAACCTGAAGTTGCATGGGACAAGTCTGGGCCTGGATGGTGAAGCCCGGTGTCCCTTTGTGTCCATTGACAGAGTGAGGCAGGCTCCTTGCACCTCCTCTGAAGGATCTCACTTTACTCACCCGAAATTTGGCTGTGTGAATACACTCCATCCCACACTCCTGGAAAAATCAATGCGAAAAGACTCTATTCTCCAAGCTGGTGTCTTAATGAAGTTTGGAGCAACACCCCTGTTTTGGCTGATGGAAATGTCTGAGGCCATAGGAGATGCTCCCATCTCCCAAAGTCCTTTGAACAAGGAGCGCCAACAAGTGGAGAGACCAATTTGAACAGAATTTTTAGTAGCACTGAGAAATTTAATTATCTCAAATTTGTGAGGAGGGTTTAGTCTTGGTTTAAAAAAAAAAGATATTCCCCGAAATGTTGTTGAAAAGGTATAAAATAAGATTAATGGTGAAGTAAGAGAGAGTGTGTGTGTGTGTGTGTGTATAAGCATGCTACAGAATTCTTTTATCTTATTGAAAGACATTTGATACTTATTAAAAGATTATTGCTTTAAGGCATATTTTGATTTTCTGCCTAAGACTGTGTGGAGAGTCTTGCTACTGAGATAATAACAAAGAAACCTTAAACATGAAAAAAATACCCACATGAAAGATAATATGTTCCCTATTAGTACTGGTATCATTTTCCGTGGGATTACTTCTCTCCAAATATAACAGAAGTTTAAAAGTAAAAGCCCATTTCCAGTAAAAAGAGACACCACACAGTAGGTTTGAACTTTTTTTTTTTGTATTCAAAACTGCTGGTGTGTGATACTTCATTAAGCAATTATCAAGTGACTATTTACTTCAAAAATTTATTTACAGTTTCAAGATGTACGCTAAGGAGAATACAATCAACCATGCTGCATATATCAAGACATACAGAGTTAGACAAATCTATTAGGCATGCCCTAACAATGCTTTTAAAACTTGAGAAAGCTACACTTTTTTCTGCTCTTAGATGAAAGCGTTTTGGGGAGCCGAAGAGCAATCATGTGCAATTTTAGAATGATTGAAACCTTTTAGAAACTTGTATATGTATTTGATGTATTTTTTTATATATATATATTTGATGTGTGTGTGTTTTTACTTTGGTGTTTCTAGTCTCAGTTTACAGCACCTTGCTTTCTGCCTTCAGACCTTGCAGAAAGCTGGAGAGTCAAGCATAATGCGGGTAGAAGAAAATTTCAATAAGACGGCACAGCTGTAAATATAAGCTCCTTTCAGCTGCAAAACTGTTAGTTTAGAGGAGTAATTTAATTTTTATTGAAGTTAATTAAAGTCCATTTGAACTGATCTAGGTGCAGGAGATGATAACTGTCTTCGGGGGAAAGGAAAACAATTATGGTACATAAAACTAAATAAACAGCATGGAGGCAAAAGACAATTCCAAATTTACAGACCCTTCCTAGTCTACAATGTACTGAAGTTTAAATACCACATTAATAACCTCCTGAGCAGGGAGACATTTTAAATACATGCCTGATTAGTGAAATGGCACATACAATTAATTTTCCTATGAAGATGTGCAAATATATTATTTACTCAGAAGCATTAACACATTAAGATTTAGACGAATATTTTCTGTGTTATGACCTATACTTATTTCACGAACATCCATCACTAGAATAACTGCTGCCTGTATGAACATGCATGTACTTATTTGTATGAACATTGATGAGCAGGTTATGTGGAATACATTTAGAATAATTATAAATAAATAAATTAGTGTGATTTTTTTTTTTCTCTTTTTTTTCTCACAGAACAGAAAGGTTAAGGGATCACTGAGTGAGGCAGGAAGTTCTTTGGCATTAGAGGGAGACTGCAGATCAAGAGAATATTATTTTAATAGCAAAATAAAATCTCTTTTACATTCAGTACTTCCTTTGTTTCATGCAGGACACTAGGCATTAGAAAAGGGACACAGCCCTAGGAATGTAGCAACCCAAGCTCCATTAAACATGCATGGGGAAGATTTCCAGCCTGCTGTGCAGGGAGTTACATGCCCAGGCTCTGTTAACAACAGTAATTGTGCATATAATTTCCTGTGCGTTGCTCTGAAAATTCACCCTACAGACTTTAGCTCCATGTCAAGTAACTTAGCAGCCATTTATTATATTCTGAGGGCGGAAACCAGAACTTTGAAACTGCAGGATGGAAGTGGTTGCCTTTGCTTCCCTCCCTTTCTCCCACTTTTCCCGGTCTCAATCAACCGAAGGGAAGCTCTGAGGACCAGGTCCTCAGACGAAGCGGGGAATGCATCTCCTAAGGATGCAGCGTCTCCGTGGGTGGTGACGGCTCCCTGTACCTGATCTGGGCTCTGCAGGACTTGCCTTGGTCCATGTTGGGGTCAGCAGATGTCTGCTTGCAGACAGAGGTCTCTGGACTTTGGTTTCACCTCTGAGGACCTTGCAGAGGCCTGGAGGGGGTAGACTACACATGGGTGGCCCATGGAGGAAAGGCGCAGCTGCAGTGCGGTGGAGGGCCAGAACAGGGGAGAACTGGCAGCTCCCACATGGTAGAAACAAATCAGCTTGCCTAAAGTGACAGACTCAAGGGGCTTCAATAGAGGGTTTGAATCAGACTATTAAATCATGAGCGGCTGACCCCAGAGAACAGGCTGGTGCTGAGGTCTTCCCAGGGCTTCTGGGTAAGAGGAATCGCTAAGAAAAGTTACCAGGACAAGAAGGTGCAAGTGAAGCTCTGAGAGGAGAAGTTTGGAGTAGGAGACCCAGCTGAAAGTGCTCCAGTACCAGGCAGAACCATGAGGCATGCCAAGCACCCACAGCTACCCTGGAAAGCTTAGTTTTGTGGAATTGGACCACAGAATAACCGAAATAAAAACTTTCTGTCCTGGAAAAGCAGCAAAATGCCAAGCTGCCTTCCCTGGCAGACAAGCAATTAAAAGTTTGGCTCCATCTGCTCACAAAAGAGTGAAAGCAGAAAGCAAAATGGAGACTAGATCTGAGGACACTGCAGAATCGGGGCAAGCCATGAATTTGCTGTAGGAGACCATTGGGCTCCAGAAGATCTTACAGTGAATTACGTTGAATAAGACCACCCCTATCCCCATCTAGTCCTCTGTACTTGGATACTAATTTAAAAAAGTACACAAATTAATCATCCACATAAGTACATACACACTCAAGCATCCAAACCACCAGTCTGACTGCGAAACTAAAGAATCCCATCTTCTCCACCATGCTCCTCACCAAATCACCCCCTCAGCGGCAATCTCAGCACCAGAGGGAAAGGACGGGGGGAAAAAGCAGAACAAAACCAAGATGGTCTTGGCACAGTGTGCCCACAAGGTTAGGCTGTGATCCACTAATGAATAAGGTTCTCCAGGGAACAATCCCACATCAGTAGGTGGAACGGCTGATCTAATAGGTTTCTTCCATATCGAAATTCTATAATGGTGTAACTTGCAGCAGGGAGCATGTGATCACTCTTTGAATAAGCAGTGGGAGGGGAAAGGATATGTTTAATGGCCAGAATTAGTTTCCTTACATTGGTTTCCTGAGCCATTGTGTGGAATATGCAGCCTAAGAGTAGTGTGAGACTTTTTTTTTCTTTTTTTTTTTGATTCTGAAATGGGTACACATCAAATACACCCATCCCCCAGTCACAAGAAAATTCTCGCCACATGCTTCTGTCCTCCAGACTTACACAGCATTTTATTGTATGGAACACATCAAAAGGGTTTGGTTCCCTTGTAAAAGTTTTACAGGAAAATCATTGAAGAACAGTGTAACTTTTTTTTTTTTTTTAAATTCAAAACTAGAACCAATATTCTGGATTCCCACACTTTGGTGTGGACTCAGAGAGAGCTGTGCTTTTCTGTACAGTAGAGCAGAAATACAGACCCTGTATAATTAGAATTGCAGTCATGGCCTGTGGGATCTAGTGATTTGGACATATTTTATTTAACCAGCTTAGTAAAAGGTAATATTCAGCAGCTGTGATCTATAGCAGAATTACAATTTTCAGGGTCAAGGAGGGATTTTGATATTAGGAGGTTGGGCAGAATTGCTGTAAAATCTCATGAGCTGTCGTTAAAAATAAATGAGAAAATAGGTTATCCAAGAGTCATTGTAAGGGAAAAATCAATAGGCAGTGTCTATTCACTTGGGCTATCAAAATCCTTGAAATTTGAACAAAAGTTTCACGTTTAGTGTGCTGTAGGTTTTGAAATGTAAGTGGTGAATGCTCTGTGGGTACAAATTCATTGTGCTGTGCATTCAAACAAGGAGAAACCCTTCTGAAGTTCTGGAGTTCTCTATTAAGATAGTATAGTTCCTTCGTCACTAAGTCAGACATGTAAAACAGTTGCCAGTGAAACTTCAGAAGCAATTTTAGCTAACTGATTGCAAACTCTCTCTTGGAAATATATCACATTTCTTTATCTCACCTTGCTCCTCTGGGGTTCCCTCCCTCCTCTGGCTCCTGGCAGATGCGGGAAGGGGCCGCAGCCCTGGAGCCCAGGCAACTTTCTGCATGCACACTCGCTTGCTGCGAAACTGCAGAGGATGGAGATTGGAGATGAGCATTATTGATAATTCGGAGCAGTACACATAATTGATATGGAAAGGGAGTATCATCCTCATTCAGAAACAATTAACTTCCCCCTCCAACGCAGCAGTTCAAAGAAGCCTCAGCCTTTTAAATATGAATGAGCATAACTTCAAAATATGCAACTATTAGCTATTACAATATACACATGGAATACAATTTTTTTTTTTGTATTCTTGTAGCTACCAAATTTAAATGTGTCTTAAGTATGGACTCCAAGCAGTTAGAAGGGGGGGAGGGGGGGCGGTGAAATGAGAGGTTCACACTGCTGTCAGATTGCATTATTTTATTTGAGACACAGCCTGATACAACCCAAAGTCCAGTTAATTCTTGGTTCAAGACAGACGAGTGAGACTTTACAGAACATACAAGAATTAGCAGAAAAGACTCATTGCAAACAGACATCCAAAACAAAAACCTTTCCCCGAGGCTCAACAACGCCGAGGAACTCAACAGACTCTTCTGCAGAAGCCCGATGAAGATTTGTACATAGTTAATTTGATTGCAGAGGGTGCATGTTAAATAGAAAAGAACTGAGTTTGTCACTGTCATCTGAATCCATTCAGTCAGTGCAACAAAGGTATATTTAACTAAAATATGAAACAGACTTGCTAACACTGCATTATTTTCTCAGGCTTACAAAGTTAAAAAAAATATTAAACTGAATATAAATGACTTTGAGCATTTTTTATGACACCCACAGCCTAAGTGATCCAGATAATGTAATCTAACCATCATTAGAAACCATGAAATTACAATTCCTCCGGGATGGATATTTATCTCTCTGTTACATACAGAAAGGCGATTAATTAGTAGCTCTTTCAGTGTTTAACATTACTGTGTACTGAGCCTGATTAAAATCTAACTGTAGAACAGCTATCATAGCTAACACGTAATCTGGGAAAAGTTTAGCTGGGGCATGAAGAAGCACCTTAAAAAGAAAACTTAAAAAAATGTGCTCTTAGAAGTAGGTAGCTTCAAAGCCAAAACCCAGGCTTCCTTCTAATTTCTATTACACACAGTAATCATGACAATTACTGAGATTTCAAAAACCTCAATATTAAAAACAACTAAGCCCACGTCAAATATTTTTGCAAAGTGGTAAAATTTACAGAATACCCATTCGTTTTCAAGGAATGTATACAGCGCACAGTCATGAAGAGAATCACACAGCAGTGTCTTGAATAGCTTATTCTGAAATTTAAATGGGAGCGTTTGCTGGGGCACGTGTGTGTGTGTACCCTGTACAGACAGCACAGTGCGCGCACACTGTGTGGGCTAAATTCATATTTTTGGTGTAATTTCACTGGCTCGTGTGGAATGCACCAAATATGTGTCAATGTGTGTGCGCAGACAGTTTCCTCCGGTACCTCACGAGGGACAAGAGGACATGGATAATTTCACTTTGGGAGGAATAAACAGAGCCAACTTTAGTAGGTTTGATTTTCAGAGCATTCCTACTGTGAATGAAAATATTGGAGGAATTTCATGCAAGGGCAGCTGAAATACCAGAAAAATTACAAATCACTAGTTGTTATTTTGAAAATAATTTCTTATTTTGGCATCATTGTACCTAGGTATGCACACTAATAGGTTTGGGCCAGTTGAGAAGAGGAAGAAACTTTAAAAGCAAATGTGAACAGCTCAGCAAAAAGACCAAGGTAACCCTGGTTTTATTTAATTTTTTGAAACTATCAGCTGAGACCACAAATCAGTATTGGACATAAGTTATATTTTAGTGAGGATACACAGAAAGAAATTAGAAGTACTTGTAAAACGAAGTGTAAAGAAAGGACGCTTTACCACCCCCACACCCCCCCAGTTCAGGTCCCAAAGAACTGAGCCACTGATTCTTAATTCTCTCCATTGTGTCGAGTATTGTGTAGATGCTGCTCTCTTCTGGCTGCCTACACAAATTTTAATATGCAAAATGTTAATAAAAAGTGAAATAAAAGGCTGAGAAAAATCAAACATGGCCTCAATGTGCCGAGGGTAATGGAGGCACCTCTGAGGCCTCATGCGGAGAGGTGACCCACACCCAGCCGCTTCATAGTTCTGCTCCAAGACCACACTGACCAGGAGCTCCTCCAAAACTCCCCTCCTGTCTTCATGTGTACCTCACTCAGGATGGCCCAAGTTCATATTTGGAGGCAAGGGGAAGGCACGCTCTTATTTTTCAAGCTGGAGATGGCCAGCGCTATCTACTGCAGGCACCTGTCAGCCATACCACGCAGGGCGAGGGGCACAGCTGTTAATGCTGCTGGGGTTGTGCGTTTAGCCATTTCACGCTTCATGACAACCTGAGTAGCAATAGCTCTGTTTCGTATTTTTACAAAAACAAGGACAACTGAAACCCAGTGAGAAGATTAAAAAAAAACCCCACCACCAGAAAACTTTTAAACTCTCAAGTGACCATTGCATCAGGACCAGGATCTTTGAGCCTACCCAGCACAACCAATCTACCCAACCAAGCATATCGCTGGTCACCCCCCCGCCTGCTTCAGAGATAGCAGAGAAGAAACGAGATTCCTTTGAATAGGTTGGAGGTAGGAAATAAGAAGTCACCATGGCATCCCATTGCTCCACTGTAGGATGCAACAAGGTAGGACATTACTGGGGTCCAAGGTGACCCCAAGATGGTTGACTTCTTTCCACCCTCTAGCTCCACTGCAACTCCATGCTACGCACCTGTCCCTGTCAGGCACCTCTGACCACCCTCTCAGCAGATTTCCTCAGGCAGATCTAATGGCCCTGCTGGGTCATGCCTGTACTTCTGAAGAGGTGTTATGCTTATCTCATCTGCCCATGTGGTAACATCATGTAACCGTTGTCTGAGAAAAGGCTGCACTGGGGGCAGGTAGGACCTGTGGGCAGCACAAGTTCAGACTGTCCACAGACACCCAAGTCACCAGTCTGAGCTTCAGGATAGCTCAGGCACTGCATGCGAGCCAAAATATCTCATCCCAGAGGCAGAGGAAATCAACCAACACAGACTTAAACCCATGCTAATTTGTTGTTCTTCCTAAGGTTTCTTCTTAAAAGACAAAATTCATCTCTAACCCACGGGACAACATCTGGCTGTGTTCGATGTCACTGAAGCCCCAACGATCACTCAGCTGGGACACAAGGCTTGGGCTGAAGCCTTATGAAGGCGAGAAGTATTTTCCCCGGTGAGAGACCAGCTGCTCTTGGTGGAAGAGGACGCGAGCTCTGCTGCCACGCGTTTGCGTGGCACTGGTTTGCTTCTGCTGCGGGAAGGAGAGGAAGCACAGTCCTCGCGGCATCTGCGGGACTCGCAGGGATATCTGTTACAATTCATTAAGTAGCACTCTAAGAAGTTACAATAATAACATTTCAACAGAGTTTCCAGAGGGAGTCTCAGAAACTACAGGAAAAGCCGACAAGTTTCAATCCATTTATCAAAGCACTTCAAGACAGATGAAACAGCAGAGCTGCTTAGCGAGGAATGTCTCTCTTTCTGGGTGTCCAGAGCATTTCAGTAAATAAAAAGCTCTTTAAAAATAAGTCAATACAATGGAATCCCTTTTGCCTTTTGCCAGCGCTTGTATTACACTTACACCCAAATGACCCTCCTACCTATAATACTGCAGCATTTACATACACATCAAATGGGTGCTTTTCACTTACATAATACATTTAATCCAAGGATTACAGAGCACATAATATATTAAACATTACAACACTTCATGAGGTAGGTTAGCATTAATGAAGTTGCAGTGGGTAAACTGAGGCACAGGCTAGCTTTATGACTTGCCTGTGGTCCCACAGGCAATCAGCAGAAAAGTCATTAAGACGCTCTTCAGACAAACAGCAGACACACATATGCACATACTTGTATGGGTAAAATAGACTAATCCATGTTTTCAAAAGCAACTTTAGCTACCCATCCGGAGACACTAAGGTCTGAGGGCAGGAGAACAAAAGGCAAATAGGAGAAGATAAAAAGAATGGAAAGGAAATATTTGCTGTTCGAAATAACGTTTTTTTTTTTTTTGTATGCCAAATTGCGTACGCAAAACAAGAGGCATCCAAAACTGAAGCACACTTTAGATGCTGGTCTCCAATAATGTGATTTTCTGAGTAAAGATTTTTGTAGACCTGCAACAGGGGTTTTGTTAGGGTTTTGTTCAATAATGTCGGTTTATATTTAGCTTTCGTATAGCAGATAGAGAAAAAAAAAATCTTTGGTTAAGGTCTTTGAGCCAAGCATCTAGGATAAAATTTTCAAAAGCACTCAACAGTGGCTTTTGAAAACAGAATTAGGCTAGTTGCTGAGACAAGCTTTGAAAGCTACCCCCTACCTCCTTTAACATTTTAACTGAGAGCTGATTTCCTCGGTTATGGTACCGTTCCTCATTTTAGTCTCCCCATCTCATAGCCTTCACCAGTATCGCTAAGTCAAGTTGGATTTAAAACCTGGAAAACAAGCGGGAGACTGGCTGATGGGGGAGCTTGCGGTCACGACCTCCCCGGCATGTCTGCCGCCCGAGAGTGGTGTAGCTGGACACGGGGATGCTCCCTGGGTGGCTCCCACTTTCCAGCCAGCCTTTGTTCTCTTTGTGGGAGCACTGGCTAATAGAGGTGTACACCCTCTGCCTGATGGTTAGGTGAGGCTATAATTACCTCAGTAATAAAGGTCTGATTCTTCCCTGCTCTGCACCTCCTCAGCTGGTCAGGAATAGTTGTCTAAAGTGGGTGCAAAACGCTACCAGATCAGAAAGATGATATTTTACATCAATGGAAATGACCAGGTGTAAGGAACAAAGGCCTACATGACAATGCTCTCAACTCTGTTGTCCTTTAATTAAATAGTTCCTCTGGCAACGACACTAATGAGGCCTTGTTTCCTCAGGGTTGGATTCTCTAGTATCTAAATGGGATATGAGCTTTTCCTGGGGAGAGAGGCATTTATAATTTCTCCCTCCCAGGTAGTGTCCAATTGGGGTGGATGTCATGCTGCAGCCTTTCTCTTGGTGGGGACGCCAGCGGGACTACTCTTCTCTTGGCTGCTCATTTTCCTGAAACCTACAGGTATTTTTGAGAGCTCTGCTCTTCTATTAAATTTGGCTGAATTTGGTCAAAGGGCTCACAGTTAGCAGGGGATAGGAAGACAAACACATCAAATGAGACAGAGCAAAGTCATAAACCTGTTTCTACTAAGAAGAGAAGGTTAAATATTATTTTTACTTACAAGTAAGTTTTCTAGTTGTGTGGTAAACTCATAGGGTATTTTTTTGCTGCTTCGGTAGGCATGCCTGGCTGCAGCTCCTGCAAGCAGTATCAATAAAGGGAGTATGCACAAACAAATAGACGCAAGCAGGGCACGCAGCTCAGGGAAGAGGCGAAGTTACTTAGCTGGGTGCAGAGGAGAACTGGAAAGTTCATTAAATCCACAGAAGCAATGATTGTGTTCACTGGGGGACGGTGCTGACCAGACAAGGTCATGGGTCTGAACGGAGAAAGCAACTGAACAAAGAAGCAGCAAGAGGAGGTTTTCTTTGGGTTCGGTCCAGGACAACATGGCAGCCAGCAGGATGCGTGCACCATAAAGCTGGCAATGCAGGCTTGGCGTTATTATCGACCTCTCTGGCCACAAGACAGCACGGACAGCCCCCTTTCCTATACGGTTTTTAATCTCTCAGAACTGCTTAAGGCCCTTTAAAATGGAAAAAACTTCCACTTTCTAACACTGCGCTCTGGCAGGACAGACATCCAGCTAATGCTTTCACTTCACATACTCCTGAACGTCCCATTAACGAATGGGCACCGGCCTAGTGAGAAACCTGACATTGGGTTACAGAGTCCACATCCTTCATCGTGTAAGCCACCACTGCAACACAATATCTCTTCCTGTGATAAAGCCAAGGCTAAAACCACTGAGAGAGCACCCAGACTGCGCTCCTGGAATGGCAGGATAAAGCTGCACAGTTCCCCAAAACACCACGGTGCCTGGGTGGCGGAGAGGTACCAACTGTGGATGTCACAGCTCCTCACACTTAGCTAACCCCACAGAATAAGCAGCATTTGTAGGTTATGTAGGGTTTTTTACAAAACTATAGCTGCCTGGGGAAAAGCAGACGATCCCCAAATCCACCCTGAGATGGCTCTCTGACTGCAGACACCATTTTACTTCTACTTGTGCACAACAGTTTCCCAGGCAGGTTTTCCGACATGAAGAGGTAATCACGTCTGTGCGTTTGCAGAAGACAGAAAGCTGCGCAGACCGGGGGCTGGGAGCTCTCCCTCTCTGGGTCTGTCCCTGTTGAACTCGTCTGGCGTGAGATGGAGATAGAAGCAACAAATCCCAACAGTACTGAGCTGTTACGGCCATACCTTCAGGAAAAGTCCAAGGAACTACCAGAGGACCTTCCTGAGCAACAGATCAATACGGAGCTTCGCATCAGCCGAGCCGTTCTTCACGCCAAAGGCAGTTGTTTGGATGAAGGGATGAAGAGTGCACAAGTTCACCGGTTCTCAGTATATAAGCTCTTTTTTCCCCCCTCTCCTGTAGATGCCTTCATTATTTATGTGTGACAAATAAAACACGGCAGTTGAGGATGCTAAAGTGTTTCTCAACATGCACCTCTGCTTCCCGTTACATTCAGAGCCCAGGAGCGCGCACCCACATCCGGCTGCGCGTCGCTCCGGCCACCGCAACCAAAGACTGCTTAAGGTGTACAATAAAGGCCACTGCCAGGCAGTAGTTGATAAAATATTCACCTGCTACATGCCTTTTACCCCATGTGACTCCAGAAGTGACAAATTATCCCAAGGAAGTGCGAGGGAGCCTCGTTGAC